>NC_081414.1:63551500-63816949 GCF_030272615.1 Cryptomeria japonica | reverse complement strand
GAGAGAGAGAGAGGAGGAGGAGAGGGTGAGAGACATGAGTTAGAGAGAGAACAAGAAGGAGAAAAGGGTGAGAGAATAAAAAAATAGAGAAGTGCGAGGGAGAGAGAGATGAGATAGAACTCAAGGAAGATAATTAGGGCTCCAAATAGACAAAGACAATGATGGGGGAAGTAAGATGAGAGAGAGAGAGGAAAAGAAGAGGTACATGGATGTATACAAACATATATACATATATCTAAATAAATATATGTATATATAACTATAGATATGCATATATACATACATAAACACATATTATCTAGGTATGTCTAAAACATGTGTAGTAAATGCTAAGTTTACAAGCATACATTATTATGTCTTCATAACCCGTACGGGTTTTGTGAAACAAAAAAAAAATGTTTTTAGTTCTTCATAACTCATATGGGTTTTGTGAAACAAAAAAATATATTTCTAGTTCTTCATAACCCATATGGGTTATTTAGAACTATGAATAGTACTTTTGGTTCTTCAAAACTCGTGCAGGTTTTGGCTTGGTAAGAGGGTTGGAAAATGGCCCTAAGGCTTGCAAGCCCATTTTCCCCCCTTTTTTGTTCCTTTACACATTTTTTCATCCTCCACCATGATTTATTGACTTCATCATCATTAGGTTTACAAATGATGAAGTGGGTATCTCTAAAATTACCACCATAATCTCACACATCTTCTTAGTTTTCTGACCATATAATTTTTTTAATTTTTGGACAACATTAGCATAGTAAACTTTAATTTTCTTTATCAGTGCCTTGACAGTCCTCACAGACATATGTCTACCATTTTTTTTAATAACTTTTGATATACTTGACCAAATTCAAAATAAATTATATATTATTATTCTACACTAGATTCTATATACTTTAAAAAAAAAAATTACATTTTTGATTATTTTGATGCAAGTTATGCCCAATGCACGAACATGTACCAAAGTTTTAGGATGTGGTCACTTCCAAAAATCATAAAAAATAAAATACTTAACGGAAAATTACAAAAAATAGACAAATTCTAGATCTCACTCTTACCTATCATCTTACCAAAGGGTTTTGCAAAATATTAAATCTAACTATATATTTTGTGCAGCGCACGAAAACAGCTATGTTATATTGTTTTGAAAAAATCAGGAATAGTGTTTCATGTGTGAAAGGTTTGACCCTCTTAATATTATCCAATTTTAAAAAAAATTAGTAGTTTAGAAACTAGATTCAGAGTAATACAATTCTTATTCTTTTCTCAACTCCTAGTTTTGAGTGCATGACCTTCAAATAGCTCTTTGAAGTTCAGGTTTACCTATTTTCAGAAAAAAAGTGGCCACTTATACCCCCCTTTTTGTTCACCATCTTGGTGCACTTACCCATGCATCATCTAATACCTCATCTTTTGGTGCTTAAAATCAACAACAGTTAAAATGGACATGCATGGATAATCTTATTCTTCGTTGTTTGGTGCTTAAATGAACATGGGCTAAAATGGACATGCATGTATCTCACACTTTGTCTTTTGGTGCTTAAAATTGACATGTATGCCTTCATATTTTGAGTTGGTGTTTAAAATGGACATGCACATGTGTATTCAACACCTAAATTTGGGCTATAAAATGAACGTGAATCAGGCTGCATTAGATTAAATCATATTTCTTTCTCTTAAGGTAAATAATTTTTATCGTGTTTGGGGTGGACCTACTATTGCATTAACTAACTTTCCACCTGCCTTCGGGGTCTTGGGAGAAAGGAGGAAGGTGACAACGACATCCAATTTTTATTTTATTCTACGTAGTGAGGGGTATCTTTGACTGGGGATTTCATCACCACATAGAGGTACTTTGAATTGGGATGCGTTGGGGATATCATCTCTCCCAGTGTACTCTCTAGTGAGTTTTTCGAGCCACTATATAAATATACTAGTCAGGTGGCTAGAGTGTTGAGTGAATTCAATGTATGTGGGGGCCTTCCCGACACTGATAAGCTCAATTAAAGTCTTAAGTGGCTTTCTCTGAGAATCCATCGTTGGATCAGGATCCCTCGAAACCTAATACTACAAACCAATTTAGTTGCAAAAAATCCTACATTCAGTGATTCTGGGAGTGTGGATCATACCCCATAGATACCCTTCATGTACCTTACACTATGATACAAGAATCCCTCGGCTATAAGCTCTTCGGATCTTCGGGGTAAGAGAGACTGGCATGCCTGAGAAGTGTGTGCCATGGAGTGGAGCCAGTGTTGCCAGACTCTCTATCTGTTCATTTTGTTTCTGTATTTTATTGTAAGGGCCTCATTTGAATGGTGTCCACTTTCCAGTCGAAGATTGTATTCTGTGCTTTTTTATGTATCGTTGTGTTGGACCAGTATTGAGTCAGTCCTTTGGGCTATTTCAGGCCCTATCCTATGTATCTCTAAATTTGCTAAGGTTGTATGAAAATTGAGTCAGTCAACTATACCTACCTCGAAGCAATTGTTCTCACATTTGGAAAACTACAAAAACTTGTCATACACACGAAGTTACAGAAAGTAAAGTCCATTTTGAAACCAAAAACTCAATAGTCCTTACATACTTGTGACCCTAGGAAGTCTTTTGCATAAGTCCCACTTACATCCTCATTATCATCCTAAGTCTTTGCATAGTCCCACTTACGTCCTCATTATCATCCTAAAATCCTTACGTAGTCCTCACTCATGTCTTCATTATCATCCATAGTCGTTGCATAGTCCTAATTTTGCGTCCGCATTATAATCCTCATATACGTCTTCATCTAGACCTCATATACGTCTATCTTAGTCCATCATCATTTGCATAATCATCCTAGAAATTCATACCCCAAATGTCCAAATCACAATCAGAGGATCAATCAAACTCAACCTCAACTCAAACAAGTTTGTCAAGTTCAACAAATCAAACATTGTCACATTCAGAGAAATGGAGAAAATATCTTACATGTTGTGATCTTAGTTCCAAACCAAACGAGAAAACATCATGGATTGGCATTATACATTTCATAGGGAAAGTGGAGGATTCATCCCTTCTATTCCTATTCAATTGCCATCCATAGAAACCTTAGCTCAACAGATCAAGACTTTGCAACAACAAGTGACATACATGGCTAGTCCTGACAACCATAGGGACTGGTTAGAAAACATGATGACAAAAGTAATGGCTGTAGGTCCCGGAGACAACTGAGAGGGGGGGGGTGAATCAGTTGTCTAATAAATTCAAACCAAAAACTTATTAACCAACTTAATTCTTAATACTGGTAAATCAGTTAAGTATGTCATTAAACAGTGTTAACATAAAATTGCTATACCGGTAAGAATTAATGCATGAAACATAAGAACAAAGTCATCCACAACACATGACACCAATATTTGTACGTGGAAACCCTGTAAGGGGAAAAACCACGGTGGGAAACCTCACCCACAATCAGATGATACTACTATAGATGGTAAGTGTACAAAAGGGGTCTGCACATGCAGAAAGGCCAACAGCCTAGAGCTCACTGCTCAATCACAAATGGGAGTCACACTGACTACAGTTGGATGGTTAAATCCAATAAGAATGTATTGCACAAAATAACATCTTCATATGCTAGATTCAGTACTGGTGTAATGCTGATATGCTTCTACAAAAACCTAACTTCACCTTCAAATGATGTCTTTGTGTATTCCTCTGCTTAATCTTGCATATACCTTCACACAATTCTTTTTCGCATTCCACACTTGATCTTACAAATAAGATCTTACATTTATACCATACCCTAAGACCAATTTTAGTAGGTCGGCTCTACAAGATATTACAATAAAAACATTTTACAAACAATACAATATTCGATGCAATAACCGATTGAACATGTCGGCTTAATGCATTTACAACAATAATAAATCATCTCCATAACATGCCATGCTGTTCTGGAAAAGATAAACCTGTCGGTGTAACCCTAGATAACCTGGACCTATTTGCCGATAAAAGCAAATGTGCAAATAAGAATATACAAATGATTATAAAGTGTCCACATGATGTCTTCGACATTACCAAGTGTCTTCCATGTCATTGCAGGTACCGGTGAACATTATATCCTGTCGGTGAACCATATACCGGTAACTGTTGCACAATTTACTGTTTGCCGGTGAATGTTGCTGGATCTCCAAAGTAGGTGTATTTAGTAGGTGTTGACATCAATGACAAAACCATACCAAAATACCAACAATCTCCCCCTTTGGCATTGATGGCAACATAAGATGGAAAAACCATCAAAGTGCCAAAACAGAAATGCCAAGTACAAAAATCAACAATCTCCATTTCTCCCCCTGGGAGTAACATGTGTTTATCCAAAGATTTATTTTCAATACCAATCTCTTAAATGTGTTTTTCAAAATCTCTCCCCAAAAAGATAATGTGTTTTTCCATAGATTTCTCTCCACCTTTGACATCAAATGCCAAAGTCCCAAAAAGTTCATACAAAATACCAACTACTCCCCCTGAGAAGTAGCTTCCTCATCAAATAATGGAATAAAAGATTTGTCCATTTAATTCAGCTGGTTGATGACAATCATCATCTGTCTAAGTCTCTACCGGTGGAGGAATGACTCCAAGCTGATCTCTGAGATACTCAAAAGTTTCCTTAGGCAAAGGTTTTGTGAAAATATCTGCAAGTTGTTCTTTAGTATTCACATAAACCAGTTTTATCTCCTTTTCTTCAACTTTTTCCCTTAGAAAATTCAGTTTGATAGAAACATGTTTTGTTTTAGAATGTAATACTGGATTCTTAGATATATCAATTGCTGCAGTGTTATCACAATATATAGTAATAGGTTCCTGTAGCATCCTAAAATTGCAACACTTGCAATTTCGACTGCATTTCGGTCTTCACGATGGCGATGCAACACGCAACCTGAATGGAGACCCCGAAACCTGATTATGACACTGAAAACTGCATTTTCTTGCACCCTGGCCTGAACCTCCTTTGCACCCTGCTGTCCCGGGAGGTGGGACCAGAGCACCCAGCGCTCTGGTCCTTCAGGACCAGGGCGCCCAGCGCCCTGGTCCCCCAGGACCATGGCGCCCAACGCCCTGGTCCCTGGGTCCTATTTTGAGCCCGGTCTCTTTTGGACTTCGGGTCTTTATGTTTGCAAATTGGAAAATTATCTTTCCTGGTCGGCCTAAGGTCGGGAAAATCAGTCTATCAGCCCTAAATGACAAGTATATAAACTACATTTTCCTCTCTCATTTGGGGAGATACATACATGACAGAAAAAGCGTGGAAACTATACTCAAGCATTCAAGCATTCAAGCATTCCTTCAAGCAATTGATCATTTCAAGTCTCCATTCAAGGCTAAGTGTTGCATTCAAGACAAGGATTCAACCATTGAAGAGGAGATCACTTACAACATACTACTACAACATACAACATACAACATCTATACCTTCGCACATAAGGATACAAACATCCTTACAACAAGGTATTAGTACTTGTTTTACATTACAGACATTTACATTTACAGCATTGCTCATTTCTTGGTTAATTCCAAAACCGGGGTTTGACCTAAAGGCAAACCCCTAATCCCTAACCCCCCAATCTTCTTCGCTTTTCTGTGTGTAGGTTGCAGGTACGTGGCTGAAATTGAAGATCTGGAATCCTTGTGCAGAGACGAATAGATCCCCCTTCGTTTCGCGGATTTTTCGGAGGACCGTGGCGCTCGGGCGCCATCGTCCCGACAACTTTCGCTCAAATTTGCAGGACAGCGCCGTGTCGACATTTTACTGCTAATTCCAGGTCCGCAGCTTCATCCTATATCCCTATCTCAGTTTATAAGCGAATCTTTGTCACTTTCTATGCATTCCTAGCTTAATTCTTCTATGCACATTCTTTACAAAAGAGGGTAGCCTTGCTGTCATAACCCTTGAAACTCATTTAGCATCCAATCTTGCATTGCATGGGATTGGATCTTGTGGGTTTCAACCCCTCTTTTGAATGTGAAGTCTCTCTCCTAAGTGAAAACCATCAACCCTAGAGTGAATCTCCCTTCTCTCTTCTTGGAGTTGGAAGAGGGGAGAGCAACTAGGGTTCGATCATGATTTTCTGCTTTACATTTTGGTGAACCTGACGTGAACATCCTTTCTGATTATTCATGGTTAGATCTGAAAATTGGATTCCTTGATTACATTTCCATGTTTGATCTTTTGCAAATTTTAGAGGTTGATTGCATAAAAACCCTAAATTTTCTTTTTAGTAATTAAGCTTGTGAAATGTCTAAATGTTAATGCTTGTTTCAGATCTGCCCTTCTATTACAAATTACCAATTCATATCTATGCTTTAATTTTGAAAATTAAGTGGTTAAGTGTCGAAACCCTCTTGATTCAACCTGTGTCCGACAATTTCACTGATCAAAACATTTCCAAATCAGCTATAACTTTGGATTCCACAATAAAATCACAATATCTTTCATCCCTGAAAATTTGGAAAAAAGTTGCGAGGACCGTGTGCACTCCGAGCGCCATCGTCCCTAACATTTTTTCCAAAATTTCGGGAGCTAGATCTTACTGTATTTTTCTGCTAAAATCCAGAATTTTGGTTGATTTTATCAATTATAACACTTTCAAAATTAAAGTCAAAGTTGGTCTAGGGATTGCTTGGATTAACGCTTCTAATCATTCAAAAATCATTGAAATTGAAATTTTGTGTCAAAATTGTGTTCTTACTGTCCTAAATTTGAAAAGTGTGTTTGCATTCATTAAAAATTTTAGTGCTTTATTCAAATTCTTACAATTGGTGACTTTTGAAATTAAGTGCTTAATTACAACAACTTTAATTTCCGCTTTCAAAATTGAATTTTGCGTGAAATTGAGTCAATTTTTAAATTTCAAAATTTGCATTGCTTTCGGCATTCCCTCTAAAATCATAAAATTCAAAATTTCAGTTTCCCTATCTTTTTCAAAATTCAAATTTTGCATTTTTCGACAATCTTGGTAGGGTTCAATTTCAAGATTGCAACTTTAATTTGGCCTATCTACAGATCGTAAAACCACTCAATTTTTTCAGATTAGCTCCAAAATCATCATAACTTTCATCCCTGCAAATTTCAAAAAAAGTTGCCGAGACCGTGTGCACTCCGAAGCGCCATGGTCCCTGACATTTTTTCTGAAATTTCGGGAGATTGTCCTAATTGTATTTAACAGCTTAAATCTGGAAGATTGGCTGATTTTACTGAAAATTGTTACCTCTAAAATCAAAATTTTCTCTCCCTCTCTAGTGCATGAGTTTTACAACAATAAGCCCTACTTACACTATTCCCGTTAGACGAAGCCGTAGAATTAAGTCTTTTCGAGGTTTAATTACCGAGGAGATGGAACCTAATTTGAATGGCCTTTTTAACGAGGACATGGGTAATTCCTCTAATCCTCCTAATGATAAAGAAGCTCTCCATGAGGTTTCTGTAGAACAACTTTCGAAATTGGATAACCAATTTGACGATTTTCGACAATGGATGTCTCAAGAATACCCCGATAGTCAAGCTCTTCCTTTAATTGAGGGTCTAAAATGTATGCTTCAAAGTGATAAGAATGGAATTGATATTTTGCGTGGTATTGCACACATTGTGGATTCGAATGTGATGCCTATGAAGAGTTGTGCTGAAAATTTGGGTTATACACAACCTCCTACTCAAGTCAATCATTCTATTCCTTTGATGACTTCTATTGCTAGCATACCTACCTTTACATCAAACATAATGGCTACTTCTACACAAGACATTCCTCCTGTGATCACCAGTCATGGGGGCAATCCTTCCTCTTCAATTAACCCTCTTCCTTCATTCAATCCAACTTCTTCATTCATTCCTTCAATGAGTGTCCCTATTATATCTCCACAAATGAACATGACGCAAGGGGGCAATTCATTTAACCATTCCATTCCTCCTTGTAGTGTTCCTCCTGTCCAATCATCTCCTATGACTAATTATCATAGTGTCCCACCACCTTACTCTCTACCTTCTTTCAATAACATAACACCTCCATCACAATCTAACACGTCTAATATGAACTCTTTGACTGAAGCGACCATTAATAATCTTGCACAAACTGTCTCTTCTTTACAACAACAAATTGCCTCTATGAATCAATCTAAGTTTAGTGTGCCCACATTTGATGTTGCGAGCCCACTTTCTCTTGACATTGTTCGAGCTATTCCTCCTAAACATGTTGAAATTCCGCATTTGGAGCTTTATAATGGTAAAGGTGATCCTCTAACACATGTTAAGACTTTTCAAACAATTTGTACCGATTTTGCTTATGACCAAAGGTTGCTTGCAAAATTGTTTACTAGAACATTAAGAGACAAAGCCCTACAATGGTATTGCTCGTTGCCTTCCTATTCTATTACTTCTTTCGAACAACTTGCAAATGCTTTCATTCAACAATTTCAAAACAATATAAGTCCTAAGGTTACTTTGATTGATTTAATGCATTGTAAACAAGGTGTTAAAGAAAAAGTGACTGATTTCATTGGTAGATATAAGCATTTGTATGCTCAAATTTCTTTTCCAGTGCCTGACAATGATATTCAAAGAATCTTTATTTCTAATTTACAAAAAGATATTCGAGACAAACTTCTGTTTTCTGAGTTTACTTCTTTCCAACAGTTGTGTGCAACTCTTCACAATTATCAACTGACTGTGAGTCAAATGGAACAATCACATCCTATGGCTCCGAGTGATAAGGGTGATAGCAGTCAACAACCATTTGGGAAGTTTAAACTGAACAGAGATTCCATCAAATTCAATGAAAACATCATCAACAACAATATGAATGCAGCATCAGGTGTTCCTCCTATTTCTAAATTTTTCAAGAAAGAAAGAAAGTATACTCCTTTGAATGAATCATTGCATAGTATTATGAATAAGTTATTGGAACAAAATGTGCTTACTCTTCCTCCTATAAGACAAATTGATCCTGCAAAGATTACTTCACCTTATTTTGATAACAAAGCTTTTTGTCAATTTCATCGTCAACCTAGGCATGATACTGAAAAATGTTTTGCTTTAAAGGGGAAAATTCAAGATTTGATTGATAATAATACTATCTCTGTTTCTGGTGTGAATGATAAAGGCAATACATCTGTAGCTCCTCCTAATCAAAATCTTCATATTTTCACTGATCCATTACCTTCTCATACCTCTAATGTGATTGAGACTAATGATTCCTCTCTTTCATCTGATGGTCTTGTGTCTATGACTCCGAATGTGATTAACTTTGTAGAGCAGCAAGAAAACCCTAAAGAACCTTCCATCACATTTGATTCCAATGAAACCATTAGGGCACCTGATGGTCCTTTATACATAGTTGCAAAAGTCAAGAATACACCTTGCCGTGGAGTGCTTATTGATCCTTCGTGCATGGTTAATGTTATTACTGAAGAATTTCTTTTTACTTTGCAATTGAATCAAGTGATTTATGACAAAACAGGTGTGATTGTGAAACTATTTGATGCATTTTCTTCTCCTGCAATTGGTTCTATTACATTACCTATTGAGGTCCGTAACAAATCCCTTGATGTGGACTTTGCTATTATTCCTTCATCCGAACAATTTCGTGTGAAGCTTGGCTATCCTTGGCTATCTTCCATGAAAGCTATTGCTTCTCCTATTCATAAGTGTTTGAAATTTTCCCATAATGGTGAAGTTGTTACTGTCAATCATAGTCTCTTTAAACCAGCTGAAAGAACTTCTAGCGTTCCTATTGATTACTTTTGGCCTAAACAATTCCAATCCCTTCCTCTGCGAAGTGATCATCTTTTCAAATCTTATCAAAAGTGGAAAACAGATATGATCCTATCTCTAAGTGAACCTAGAACACCCAAACTAGACATTCCTATCATTCTTGAGAAGGAAGTTCTTCCTTTGAAAGATAAAACTAATGTCTTTCTTCAAGAAGATTCCCAACCCATCCCTATGGATGTGACTATGTCTATATCTAATAAACTTCCTAAAAGTAGACCTATCCCTCCTCGTCATGATGGACTTGGTCTCCTTCCTAAACCAAATATTCCTCCTTTGTATGGAGCAGTCCCTCCTCCTTCTTTTTATAGAGAGAAGAGACCTTCTTCTTCTCCTATTGTTCAGCCTAAGATACCACAACCTAAACACCCAAGTGATAAGGATGAGAACATTCCTCCTCCTCAATCTTCTCAACTTCCTACTAAGACTAGACGAAATCGTTCTGCACGTGAACGTCGGCGAAAGCGTCGTCTTAGAGCTCAAACTTTGCAAATCCCAAAAACACCTTCAACAAGTATTATTCCATTTTCTCCTCAGCCGACGATTGAGCCGAAATCTCCAAAACATAAGATGCATGATGGTCTTGATCCTGTGCTAGTTAAAGATCCTATTTTTATAAATCTTGATGATGATATAGATGAAAATGTTATTCATGATGAAAATGCTACTTCTCGTGTTCATTCTGATAGTGAATATGAACTTGTTGATATTGATAACCATTTATCTAACGATTTTTCTAAAGCACTTATCCTAGCTCCTAGACAAGAACACCGCGGCTTGGGACATGAACATAGCCCTTGTTTGGATCTTGTGATAGCTCCATCTGCTGTGTTGAATGTTCCTCCTCTAGCGTGTTCCCTGCCTTCCCGAAACATTGATCAGCAAGATCGGGGGGTAGATGATGTGCTAGACTAGTTACATTAGCATAGCAGATTCTCTCCTCCTCTCTTGTGTTACTTCTTCTATATGTTATTCTCATTCTTCTATTTGTCCTTAGTGTTGTCTACTTGAGGATGATGCAAAGTATTGAGATCTCTCGAGCTCTCTCATGTTGACTCAAAAGACACATGTGTTCCCTTCTTCTAGGTGACCTTCCTTGATTGGGGAATGAAGAACAATTATGCATACATACATATGATATATATACATGAATTATCATACAGCATACTGACCCCGAGGAAAGTGAAGTCACCTTGTGCTTTGTGTTTTGTGTCTATTATCCTTGGGCTTATCTCACACTTGGGGGCTAAATCCTTGTGATAACATGCTCCTTTCCCTTCTCATTCCTTATATGTATCACTACCTTAAAGCAATCACCCCCGGTGAGGCGTGTGCGATCGCTTTAACATAGGGGGGCATACATCCCGTTCATATCTTTTCAAGATACTTGAAAATTTCTTGACAAATTTAGCTTTGCCTTGAAAATTTTTGATATCTTTCTTGCATGACTCATAGTGAGGGAATCTTACTACTGACAGTCATGGTTCTCCCTCATGATCTTCCCTTTTACTTTGTCAATCGAAGTCGTAAGATCCTTAGTCCACTGGGGGCTTGGTGTATCTTGCCTCCTTGACGTGGTGAAAGTCTTTCAATGTTGTTTCCTTGTACTTTACCGGAAGTATGAGCATACATACTCCCGCTAAAGTGGGGGCTAAATGTAGCGTCCTAAAATTGCGACACTTGCAATTTTGACTGCATTTCGGTCTTCACGATGGCGACGCAACACGCAACCTAAATGGAGACCCCGAAACCTGATTATGACACTGAAAACTGCATTTTCTTGCACCCTGGCCTGAACCTCCTTTGCACCCTGCTGTCCCGGGAGGTGGGACCAGAGCGCCCAGCGCCCTGGTCCTTCAGGACCAGGGCGCACCCTGGTCCCCCAGGACCATGGCGCCCAGCGCCCTGGTCCCTGGGTCCTATTTTGGGCCCAGTCTCTTTTGGACTTCGGGTCTTTATGTTTGCAAATTGGAAAATTATCTTTCCTGGTCGGCCTAAGGTCGAGAAAATCAGTCTATCGGCCCTAAAAGACAAGTATATAAACTACATTTTCCTCTCTCATTTGGGGAGATACATACATGATGGAAAAAGCGTGGAAACTATACTCAAGCATTCAAGCATTCAAGCATTCCTTCAAGCAATTGATCGTTTCAAGTCTCCATTCAAGGCTAAGTGTTGCATTCAAGACAAGGATTCAACCATTGAAGAGGAGATCACTTACAACATACTAGTACAACATACAACATACAACATCTATACCTTCGCACATAAGGATACAAACATCCTTACAACAAGGTATTAGTACTTGTTTTACATTACAGACATTTACATTTACAGCATTGCTCATTTCTTGGTTAATTCCAAAACCGGGGTTTGACCTAAAGGCAAACCCCTAATCCCTAACCCCCCAATCTTCTTCGCTTTTCTGTGTGTAGGTTGCAGGTACGCGGCTGAAATTGAAGATCTGGAATCCTTGTGTAGAGACGAATAGATCCCCCTTCGTTTCGTGGATTTTTCAGAGGACCGTGGCGCTCGGGCGCCATCGTCCCGACAAATTTTGCTCAAATTTGCAGGACAGCGCCGTATCAACATTTTACTGCTAATTCTAGGTCCGCAGCTTCATCCTATATCCCTATCTCAGTTTATAAGCGAATCTTTGTCACTTTCTATGCATTCCTAGCTTAATTCTTCTATGCACATTCTTTACAAAAGAGGGTAGCCTTGCTGTCATAACCCTTGAAACTCATTTAGCATCCAATCTTGCATTGCGTGGGATTGGATCTTGTGGGTTTCAACCCCTCTTTTGAATGTAAAGTCTCTCTCCTAAGTGAAAACCGTGAACCCTAGAGTGAATCTCCCTTCTCTCTTCTTGGAGTTGGAAGAGGGGAGAGCAACTAGGGTTCGATCGCGATTTTTCGCTTTACAGTTCCTTGCATTTTACCTTTATGTCTTTCAACATTTGCTTAAGACAAAGTACCTGTGTATAGTTTGTTGCTGCTGATTCTACTGTTGATAAAGATGTACAACTCTGTTTCTTACTTAACCAAGAAACTAATCTCTTTCCAAGAAAGAATGCTCCTCCAGTGGTGCTTTTTCTATTATGCACATCTCCTACCCAATTTACATCTGTGTATGCATATAGATCAAAATTTTCATCTTTAGGATACCATAATCCAAGATTTGCTGTGCCTTGTAAGTACCGAAAAATCCATTTTACTGCTGATTCATGATTTTCCTTAGGATTACTCTGAAATCTAGAAACTATACATACTGCATTCATAATATCAGGTCTGGTTTGAGTCAAATATAGTAAACCTCCTATCATAGATTTGTATCTAGTTGGATTAACAGGTGTAGGTTCATCCCTTTGAGATAATTTGTCATTTGTTGTCATAGGTGTGCTTACCGGTTTAGAGTTCTCCATCCCAAATTTCTTAAGTAGTTCTTTCAAGTACTTAGATTGACTCAAAAATATGCCTTTATCAATCTGTAAAATCTGCAATCCTAAAAAGAATTTTATTTCTCCTATCATAGACATTTCAAATTCATGCTGCATTTCAAGAGAAAATTCTTTGCATAATTCATCTTCTCCTCCAAAGATTATATCATCAACAAATACTTCAATAATCAAGATGTCATCATTAGTTACTTTGTAATATAAATTGCTATTTGCATTTCCTTTAGTAAAACCAATCTTTAAAAGATACTTATCCAATCTTGCATACCAAGCTCTTGGAGCTTGTTTTAATCCATACAGAGCTTTTCTTATTCTGCAAACCATATCATTGTCATCTGTCAAGGAAAATCCATCAGGTTGTTCAATATAGACTTCCTCTTCAAGATCTCCATTCAAAAATGCACATTTAATATCCATTTGATAGACTTTGTAATCCTTGTGAGCTGCAAAGGCCAAGAATAATCTAATTGCCTCAATTCTGGCTACCGGTGCAAAGGTTTCATTGTAATCAACTCCTTCTTTCTGAGAATATCCCTTACACACTAGTCTTTCTTTATTTCTGACAACCTCACCATCTTTATTGAGTTTGTTTCTAAATACCCATTTGGTTCCAATTACATTTTTATTTTTAGGCCGGGGAACTAATGTCCAAGTATTATTTTTCTCAATTTGTCCTAATTCTTCTTCCATAGCTTTAATCCAAAATTTATCTTCACATGCCTCATTGACAGATAATGGTTCAATTTGAAAAATAAGACATACCTCTTCATTTTCAAATCTTCCTCTTGTCATGACTCCTTTAAATTTGCTTCCAATTATCTGATCTTCAGAATGATTCAATCTTACATACTGGGGTGTCTTAGTCTGTTGTTGTTCTTCATTTACTATGGAATCTTCTGATGATACCGGAGTAACTGGATCATCATTCTGTACTAGTTCATTTGTCATAATTTTTGTTATCGGTTCAGAGTCTATATACCTTGAAGTTCCTCTGAATTGTTCATCAATCTTTACATTTGTACTCTTAACAATTTTCTGTAATCTTTTATTAAAACATCTATATGCTTTACTCTTAGATGAATAACCAAGAAATATTCCTTCATCACTTCTAGGATCAAACTTGCCAATATACTCATCTCTTCTAATATAACATTTACTTCCAAAAATTCTGAAATACTTAAGAGTAGGAGTATTACCAAACCATAGTTCATGAGGGGTCTTACCGGTTTCACCTTTGATGTGAACTTTGTTGAATGTATAGACAACAGTGCTTACTGCCTCTCTCCAGTACACATGTGGTAGACTTGCTTCTGATAACATACTTCTTGCTGCATCCAAAATAGATATGTTTTTCCTTTCAACAACTCCATTCTGTTGTGGTGTCCGAGGTGTTGATAACTATCTTTTGATTCCATTTACTTCACAGAATGTATTAAAATCTTTAGATGTGAATTCTCCTCCTTGATCTGATCTTAAACATTTAATTTTCTTATCGGTTTCATTTTCAACCATTGCTTTGAATAGTTTGAACTTCCCAAGTGCTTCTGATTTTTCTCTGAGAAAAGTAACCCAACACATTCTAGAATAATCATCAATAATTATCATGAAATATCTATCACCTTGTAAGCTTTTAGTTCTAGCTGGACCACATAAATCAGTGTGAATTAAATCAAGGGCATTATTCTCAACTCATTTATAGTAGTAACCTTCATTTTATATGCCAGTGGCAAACCTCTTAAGATTTTTGAAACAATCTCATCTTCACTCAAGGTTCCTCCACAACATTTGATATCCAAAACAATTTCATTTACTCTTTCCATAAAAGCAGAAATCCTTTCATCTTCTTCCATTTTCAAATGTTCATACCTGACTCAGAAGCTTTCAAGTTTTGCAATTTTGATTGTGGAGTCCCCTTCATTTAGTGTTTCCAAATGATCCCAAATAGCTTTTGCAGTGGACCTATCTGATAATCCCATGATTTGTTGATCTGATAATGCGCTCAAGAGTGCTTCTCTTTCTTTGCAATCATTTTCTTCATCCTTGGCTAAAGTAGTGGGAGCAGTCTGACCAGCTACAACAGTAGTATAACCATTCTTAGTAACTTCCCAGATGTCTTTACCAATGCAATTCAGATGTGTCTCCATTCTGATTTTCCATATCCCATAGTTGGTTCCATCAAGTTTAGGACTGTCCTTTCTAAAATAATTAGTAGACATTGGATCTCCTTAAGTTGTTAAACTTTTGCAAAAAAGGAGGACTAGGCTCTGATACAAATTGTAGGTCCCGGAGACAACTGAGAGGGGGGGGGGTGAATCAGTTGTCTAATAAATTCAAACCAAAAACTTATTAACCAACTTAATGCTTAATACTGGTAAATCAGTTAAGTATGCTGGTAAACAGTGTTAACATAAAATTGCTATACCGGTAAGAATTAATGCATGAAACATAAGCACAAAGTCATCCACAACACATGACACCAATATTTGTACGTGGAAACCCTGTAAGGGGAAAAACCACGGTGGGAAACCTTACCCACAATCAGATGATACTACTGTAGATAGTAAGTGTACAAAAGGGGTCTGCACATGTAGAAAGGCCAACAACCTAGAGCTCACTGCTCAATCACAAACGGGAGTCACACTGACTACAGTTGGATGGTTAAATCCAATAAGAATGTACTACACAAAATAACATCTTCATATGCTGGATTCAGTACCGGTGTAATGTTGATATGCTTCTACAAAAACCTAACTTCACCTTCAAATGATGTCTTTGTGTATTCCTCTGCTTAATCTTGCATATACCTTCACACAATTCTTTTTCGCATTCCACACTTGATCTTACAAATAAGATCTTACATTTATACCATACCCTAAGACCAATTTTAGTAGGTCGGCTCTACAAGATATTACAATAAAAACATTTTACAAACAATACAATATTCGATGCAATAACCGATTGAACATGTCGGCTTAATGCATTTACAACAATAATAAATCATCTATAAGGCTATAGCTGAATTCATGGGTTCCAGAGATAGATTTCCCTTTGGTGATCCACTAAATAAAAAAAATAAAGGAATCAACATTGGAGATGCTAAACGTGTACACTTAGCTGAGTCCTTATATCTTATTGGAAAAGACATTTTTATCCGACTCTTCAAACAAAGACCAATGAGCTACCTACACAAATATTATACCTAAAGGCTGGGTTAGTTTAGGTTTTACTTTCAACATTGCATATCATGTTATTCAAAACATTGCATTACATATAGTTTCTTTTTAAAATGCATCGCATTCTCAAAGATTCTGCATTTTCATATAGCAACATCAATAAAACAAGGCAATTGTCTACGTTTATCATTTGTTTGCATTCAAGATAAACAAAGGTCATCTCCTTTCTTAGATATTCGGACATGAAGTCTTTGAGATCTGTTAGAATATTTAATCTTTACTTGGCTTAGGTTTATTTGTATTTAGTTTAGGATATTCTTTTGGAATTCCTACATGTAATTTGTCCTCTAGTACATGTGTGAGGACAAGTCATTTCTTTTATTTTCCTTTATTAAGGAATATTAGATTTCCTCCATAAGAGGATGTGGACACATGGCACACACATTTTATGAATGGTTGCATTCATAGATTTGGGAGTTACTTTGTAACTCCTCTCCTCATCTCTATTTAAGAGATGTCTCCTCTCTCATTTCTTCTTAATGGCAATATTGTAAAGAGCTCCTTGCTCTCTCTCTCTCTCTCACACACACACACACACACACACACACACACATTTTAGGTATTGCCTCATTCATAATATCACAAGGGGTTTTTTCTTTTCTTTTCCTCTTTCAAAAGTTTTTGTGCCTCCTTCTTCACATTTGGGTGATTTCTCCAATGTTTTTGAATTTCTCTTGGTAACATTTACTTCATCAATAAACTTACTTGGATTTTATTTTTCTTTCCTTGCTCTTGTATTTCCTTTCACGGTATCAGAGCAGGTTCTAATTCTTATTTTAAGTTGAGATTGATGAAGGTTACCATTCTATGGAGTTCACCTTCTTGGAGGCATTCTTGAGATTAGAAGTTCTTCTTTCTCTAATATTTTCTACTGTGCAGGTTTTTTTATTTCAGATTTTCATTTTTTTTCAAACTTGTTAACAAGTTTGCCTGCAGGTTTAATCTTCTTAGATTCTAGTGTATTTTTTTGTCAATAAGCTTTGGAAGGCTTGCCGCCAAAGTTTCTTCTTTCTGGTTTAAAGTTGTGGCTTTGGAAGGCTTGCCACCAAAGTTTCTTCTTTCTGGTTTTTTTATTGTAACTAGTTTGGAAGGTTTACCGCCAAACTCCATTTCTAACCTCTTTTCCTGCATTCTATAATTTATATTTATCAGTTTGGAGGGCTTGCTGCCAAAACATTTTGCATTATTCAGTTGCTTCTCTGTTTGTTAGCAGGTTCTAAAATTTTATTTCACTTACAAATTATTATTGGTTTATATATTTTCTAACAATTTATGTTTGCAGATTCATAAAAAAAAAAACTATTTATGTTTCTCTCTACTGTAGTAATTTTGTTTTTCTATTATTTCAATCTTTTGTTAAATCTTTCATCTTTCTGTTTAAATTTGTTTAAAATAATTCTATTAAATCTAAATTTATTTCATTTTAAATCTGAATCTGTCTATTTCATTTACTTCAACCTCTGTGTTTTCTAACCGCTTCTTGTGCAGACTTTAATTTCAAAGATCTCTAGTTTCAATTTCAATTGCAGATTTTTGGATAAAAATAAATTTCATATTGTTAAATATCAAATAAGCTTCAATCTCTATTATTTCAATATTTATGTTATCTCTGTATTGATATCTCCTTTGCCTATGTTGTTCTTTTTTTTCAGCAAATTTATCAACTTGAGATATAGAGTCTGTTTGTTTGAACCTTCTGTATTTTGAATCATCTCTTTTCATATTGGAGATATCATCTATTTTCTTCTCGTGCATGATCTGCATTGAACTGTAGTCAAAGCTGCATTCTCATATATCATTTCTGCAATCTCCGCTCTCTTCTGATTTTATTCTCCTCTACCATAACGCCTCTCTGCAACTTACTTCAAAAAGAACTTGTAACGTATCTGTCTTTTATTCATAAAATGTATGATTCTGCCATTTATTCATTGCATTGTAGAATAAATATCATTTATTTTATTTCAAAAAGAGCGCTTCTTTTTCTTTAACTCTAATTTCATATCTCATGTATTTCTTCTTTCTAGTAAGTTCTCTTTAAAAAGAGCTTTTTACTTTTTAAGTTTTTTTTCAAACAAAAGGTTTCTAATAATAAACTTTTCCTTCCTTTTTTTTTTTTAGTTTATGATCTTTAACTTTTAATTAAAATTTAAATATTTTTATTCAATTTAAAGTTTAGTTATACATTTGGAAAAAAAATTCTTAATATTTTTTAAAGTTTAAAGTTTTATTATTAAAAATTTTCTTTATTTATTTTTAAATTTAATTTATGATTTTATTTTTCTCAAATTTAATATATTATTAAAAACAAAAATCAGAATTTTAGGTGCATTTATTTTTCTAAAAAAAAATATTTTCGTCTATTAAGTAAAGGGGATAATTTGTTTTTACTAACCATTATTTTGCTATCATGTCTACTTTAATTCCTGAAATTAAGTTAAATAGTTCCAATTATCATTCATGGAAAACACATATCTCATTTATTTTTCGTTTCAAACACCTTTTGGATGTTGCTACTAATAAAACCTCAAAGTCCACTTCAACTACTCCTCAAGCCGACCAAGATAGATGGAAGGCTCAAAATGAGGAAGCACTTGGTTTATATGGTATTTCAATGGTTGATTTGTATGTTCTAATTGGAAATTGTACGAAAGCGTATGAAGCTTGGAAAATTTTAAAAACAACTTATGATAGCTCAAATGAATCTCGAAAAATTTATCTTCATTTTCAACATTATCAAGTGACAACGCTTTACTTATGGTTGGGTTGTGATTTCACTATTTGAGACTTGTTAACCTAAAATCTATCATTTTCTATATCTCAAACACAATAAATCTCTAATTTACTCGAGACAGCTAGTTGATCATATGACTAGTGAAAAATCTAAAATTATACTTCAGTGCCACTGTAATTGTCATACCCAAGTAGGTTTCATTACTTACAAGTCAAGGCAAGAAAATAAAAAGAAAAAGAGCTATGCCAAATATCCATCTCAAGGCAAAAGAGCAATGATATATGTAGTCACATAAATCTGTCCACTTAATTAAATGAATATTTAGTATTTATTTGATTATTTAACCATCAATCAATAATTAATTAAATTAATATATTTAATTAATTCATCTTAACCCTCTTCTCCTATTAATTAAATAAATTATTCAATTTATTTGATTTAATTCACTTAACAAATTCAGACCATTAATTAAATAAATAAATCATATTTATTTAATTAAATCTTCTCTCACATTTAAATAAATTAATATTTATTTAAATTCCCCCAAAATCCCACCTCTCACATTTAAATAAATTAACATTTATTTAAATCACCTTTATCCTCCACCCACTTGTATTTTCCTACAAATGCAAGTTGCACAACTATTTTAAATAAATCATTTATTTAAATCACCTTTATCCTCCACCCACTTGTATTTTCCTACAAATGCAAGTTGCACAACTATTTTAAATAAATTAACATTTATTTAAATCACCTTTATCCTCCACCCACTTGTATTTTCCTACAAATGCAAGTTGCACAACTATTTTAAATAAATTATTTATTTAAAATCCTATTTATCCTCACCCACTTGAAACCTTTAATAGTTTCCCTTAAAGTCTTCAAACTCAATGGCTTCCTTCTATAGTCTTCTTAAGCCTTTAATAGTTTCCCTTAAAGTCTTCAAACTTAATGACTTATTTATAGAGTCTTCTTAAGACTTTAATGGTTTCCCTCAAAGTCTTCAAGCATTTAAATGCTTTATCTTCTTTTTTCTCATGTAAATTGTAAAGCAGAAAAATCAAACCGTAGTCGTTCTCCCCTCCCCAACTCCGAGGAGGGAGAAGGGAGAGTCACTAGGGTTGATGGTTTTCACTTAGGAGGGACTTTACATTCAAAAGAGGGGTTGAAACCCACAAGATCCAATCCCACACAATGCAAGATTGGATTCTATATGAGTTTCAAGGGTTGTGATAGCAAGGATACCCTCTTTTGTAAAGAATGTAGATGGAAAGATTGAAGTAGGAATGCATAGAAAGTGAGAAAGATTCGCTTATAAACTGAGTTAGGGATATAGGATGAAGCTGCGGACCTGGAATTAGCAGTAAAATGTCGAGACGATGCTGTCCTGCAAATTTGAGCAAAAGTTGACGGGACGATGGCGCCCGGCGTGCACACGGTCCTCCGAAAAATCCGCGAAATGAAGGGGGATCTGTTCGTCTCTGCACAAGGATTCCAGATCTTCAATTTCAGCCGCGTACCTGCAACCTACACACAAAAAAGCGAAGACGATTGGGGGGTTAGGGATTAGGGGTTTGCCCTTAGGTCAAACCCCGGTTTTGGAATTAACCAAGAAATGAGAAATGCTGTAAATGTAATGTAAAACAAGTACTAATACCTTGTTGTAAGGATGTTTGTATCCTTATATGCGAAGGTATAGATGTTGTTGTTTGTTGTATGTTGTATGTTGTAGCATGTAATGTGTTGTAAGTGATCTCCTCTTCAATGGTTGAATCCTTGTCTTGAATGCAACACTTAGCCTTGAATGGAGACTTACAATGATCAATTGCTTGAAGGAATGCTTGAATGCTTGAATGCTTGAATGTTTGAATATCGTTTTCACCTTTTTTCCTCCTCCTCAAATGAGAGAGGAAAATTAGTTTATATACTTGCCAATTAGGGTTAAAAGACTGATTTTCCCGACCTTAGGTCGACCAGGAAATGTTATTTTCCAATTTGCAAACAAAAAGGCCCGAAGTCCCATAGGAGACCGGGCCCAAAATAGGGCCAGGGACCAGGGTGCTGGGCGCCCTGGTCCTGAAGGACCAAGGCGTTGGGCGCTCTGGTCCCACCTCCCGCGACAACAGGGTGCAAGGAGGATCAGGCCAGGGTGCTGGAAAAATGCAGTTTTTGGTGTCATGAGCAAGTTTCGGGGTCTCCATTCAGGTTTAGTGTTGCGTTGCCATCGTGAAGACCCAAATGCGGTCGAAATTGCAAGTGTCGCAATTTTAGGACGCTACATAAATAAATTAAGATTTATTTAAATCCAAAATTCACATTCACATTTAAATAAATTAATATTTATTTAAATATCTATCCAAATGCAAATTACACCATTTAATTGAAATAAATGATTTCATTTTAATTGAAAATTCTAAAATTCCTCCCACTTGCATTCTCCTACAAAACCCACTTGCAATCCAAACCCCCTTCTAGATTCTTCTAACCCCTTCCTAATTAGCCTAATCCATCCCCTAAATATTGTCACATTCCTAAGCAACTTGGAGTCACTTCTCAAAGCCCTCAAAGTCTTTGAAAGACATTTAAGGCTTTATCTCTTCAAATGGTTAACCTCTAAATTCTTCCAAACCATTAAAGGCTCTTACATAACCATTTATGGTTAACTCACCTTTTACCTTTGGTTAGAGACTTTCCTCTAACTTAACCATCCTTTTGACTCATGGGTCTCTTCAAAGCATTTATTTCTTTGACTAAGGTAACCATTTAACCCTTGCACATTCATTTATCTCTTGGATAAAAGGAATATCCATTAACCTAACCCTAACCCAACCCCCTAGGGTAACCATCATGTCCCCTCAAGCATTTAATGCTCCTTATCTCTCCTTTCAAGCCTCCTCATGGTGACACTTGTCAACATGGGATTGGGTTGAAAGTCTCACATGGATTGAATATCTTTCAATCCTAACCCTTGTTAAGATTGCTCAATCTTAACCATTCATTTCCCCATTTCTTCTATAAATAGAACCCTTCTCCTCAAGCAAAGAAGGAAGCATTAGAGTATTGTTGTTATACTAGTATTAGCATAGAGCTTTTTCATAGCATCACTATCTACACTTGCATAGCATTTGTTTATCACATCCAACCATCTTGAATCTCCATATGACATCCATGGCTAGTGCTAAAAGTTGAGAGCTACACTCATTTGGGACTTGGAGAGGGGAGAAACAAGGGAGAAGCATCAAAAGACATCATGTAAGCATCTTAGGGAGGCTCTTCTCCTTTTTTTTGTTTTGTTAAACTTCTTTCATGCTTTTTTGAAATCTCTTTTGATATGTTTGGGAATGGTTTTTAGTTTTTAGTTTTGGTTTTATGGTTGAAACTAACTTATTAACATTGAACTTTGTTGTTGCCTTGTCCCCATTTTCATGACATCAATATATAATTGAAATATCATGTACACAAAGTGCGATAAAAAGCTTGACAATGGGAACATGCAAGTAACTCCATCAGGGCTATGAACGCCTACTGGCAATGAGGCTCTATTTAGGATGCTTTTGAAGTTAGAATAATCCATGTAGCTAGTCATATAGGATGCTATGGATCTTTAGTGAACACAAGAGTAGGAATTAACTCATCTGCACACACATGGACAAATGAAGATCAAAGTTTCAAGAACCAGTGGGGAAAGTTTTCTGCATCTCCATTTGTAAATCCTAGTCATTAACTGTGTTAATTTGGATGTTCCAAGGGACCTTAGGGATCAATTGACCGCTTATCTATGAAATGTTTTGCACCTCCATTTCAATGGGTGTATTACAAAATTCCAAACAAACACAGTCAACCTTATTCGAATAGGAAATGCATCTTCATCATGCATATTGCATTAACATAGGTCATACCAAAAATTAATTTGTCTCCACATGCATTCTGCAGATCATCATGTCATATAGATCTGCACACTAGGGGCATAACTGAAAAAATCCAAAAAATCATATAAAGTCTTGAAAAAATCCCCAAAATCATATAAAACACTGAAAAATTTGAAATACCAAAAACATCCATATA
This sequence comes from Cryptomeria japonica, assembly GCF_030272615.1. Classification (NCBI taxonomy): domain Eukaryota; kingdom Viridiplantae; phylum Streptophyta; class Pinopsida; order Cupressales; family Cupressaceae; genus Cryptomeria; species Cryptomeria japonica. Next base: position 63,793,667 of record NC_081414.1, on the reverse strand, counting down.
ACGTCCTTTAAAAAAATCCAAAAAATAGTGAAAAACTTAAAATCCAAAAACACTGAAAAACTCAAAATCCAAAAACATTGAAAAACTGAAAATCAATCAAAAACATCCATATAATGTCCTGAAAAAATCAACCAAAAACATCTACAAAATGTCCTGAAAAAATTAATTCAAAAACATTCAAATATCGATCTACATAATCCAAAAACATCAAAAATTCTCTTGGAAAAGAACTATAAATAAAAAATCAATCAATCAAAAAACTTGCAATAAAATGTCTTGTGAGAAACAAATACCCTAGCAAATATCCAGCAAACGCTTCGCACGGAGTTAAAAAAAGATACGACAGTCCAGTCAAACATCTGAAATCAATTGATCAAACTATCTTATCAATCGTATCATATCCATATCAAAGTGATCATTATCTTGTCTTAAACAGAAGAGGATACACTGAAAATCAGATAGGTCAGTCTTAAATGGAGTCCGCAACTTTCTGAGATTAGACATTATCAACCATCACATCAATCAACTGAGAACAAAGGCACAAGATCAGTATAGCTTTTGTATTTTGTCCGGGTCAGTCTTTACCTTTTATCATTTGGCGACAGATATTGTTCCTACGCTACTCAAGGATGTCCACAAGTGACTAGAGGAGCTATGATGGGTATTATCTTTTTCTTTGTTTGTTGTTTGTGGTGTGAATCGATGAAATTTTAGGGAAATTGCTCTGGTGGGTGTCTGTGATAGGAGCTTCCAGCTATTGGATGCCACCATACCTCGACCCCTAGCATAATTCCTAGAATGGAGGGTTCACTCCTTGTCTGCTACGTGTTTGTTTCTACAATGAGATATCTTTACATCTTGGTTCCTTATACCCTGATGCACTAAGCTTCATTGTTCAATAATAAGGCTCAGTGATCAATATATATTGCACAATAAATAATGACACAGGTTCGTGATTCATTCAATTTCATTTTCATCTCATTTGGTTATTGCTAGTTTGCTGATTCTTCTCTCATTGTCTCTTTCTTAATCATTTTCTATCATCTAACATTATTCTATTTCTTTCATCAATCCATTCTCTCATATTCTATCTCAATATCATATTCACATCACCTATCTCTATCTCTAATCCGCTAACATTCTTCTATTTTTTTCATCTCACATTCTTCTTTTTTCGAGAGATCATTCATGTCTTTAATGCACAAACAATCTCTCGAGGGGGCATTACACCCTAAGTATCACCGGGGCATACTGGGGCAATTTTTTAAATTTTTTTTCTTTAAAACAATGTCGTTCTGACATTGTCTCAAAGAGGGGCAAATGTAGACACCTAAAAATGTCTAATTGATCATGTACTAATTATTCCTCTAATTGATTAAATAATTCTTTAATTTTTTAATTAAGTTAATTAATCTCATTCTTCTGATTTCATATTTCCTCACAATCTTACTAATTATTCTATTTCTTATTCTATCATCATTTAATCATTTTAATCATTTTTTAAATATTAATTAAATATTTATTATTTAATTAATTCTAATTAATTCCCCAATTTAATAAATCTTTATTATTTAAATAAATTAATTCTCAATTTCAATCCTCTAATTATCTAATCATTCAACTCTCTTCTAAATATTAATTAAATATTTATTATTTAATTAATTATGATTTAATTCCTTTAATTTAAATAATCTTTATTATTTAATTTAATTCCATTTCTAAATAATTAAATAGTTTCTTTAAATTATTTAATTAACTAATTAATTCTTCAATTCCAATTCCCCAAATTATAATTTCATTTAATTTCTTATTTCTTCTAATTTCTTCCAAATTCAATTACATGTGCATGATTTCAAAAACCAAATTGAAAATCAAAGTCAAGTTCTAAATATATTCAAATGCTAAATTGAATTAAAATAAATTCAATTATTTGAATAAATTTCATGCAAAGATTAAATTGAAAATCTAAATCTAAATGCAAGCACATGCTAAATTAATTAATTAAATCATTTATCTCTCCAACTTCTATTTCCATCTTTCAGTTAGCTTTTTCTAAATAAAGTTTTCTTTGTCATCCTCTTTATTTCCTCCAATCATTCTTTTTCTTCTTTCAGTCAGCTTTTTCTCAACCAGTTAACTCAATTAATCTATTCAATCTATTCTGTTTCACCTCCAAGTCAACAACTCAACTATCAATTTTCATTTGAGCTCACCTGAGTTCCACCTCTTGATCAATCTTTTCCACCTTTCAATCAATCTTCTCCAAAAATCTATAAATTGAGCATCCAATCTCCATTTTCAATCCTCCTCAATCCTCACAATTTACTCTGAATCACGAACTTCGAATCTTTGTGTCACTTGCAGGTTACCAATGCAATATTTGAGAGCCATCATACCACGGAGAAGAGAAGATCAATGGAAGCTATATGCAATCTTGGAATAGGGAGTTTGATTTGAATTATTTTAATTCCTATTTGCTTGATTGTGTTATTTCATTGATAGTTTGTTAGAATTATTTGATTAGATATGGATTCATGATTTCCCTTTGATTTCTGATTGATATTTTATTAAGATGAATTTTACATACGACAGTGAGCATTGATGGTTATACTATTATTTGTCTTTATTGCATTATTACTTGTTTATCGGCATATTAATTTGGGTTATAAAGTTGCAAACTAGTTTAAATCTTTTGTTTACCGGTTAGACATTGATTCACCCCCCCTGTCAATGTCTTTGGGACTGATCAAGTATCTAACAATAAAAAAGGATAATTTTTTTTCATCATTGTTTTGCTATCATGTCTACTTTAATTCTTGAAATTAAATTAAATAGTAGTAATTATCATTCATGGAAAACACATATTTCTTTTATATTTCGTTTCAAACACCTTTTGGATGTTGCAACTGATAAAAGTTTTGATCCCACTTCAACTACTCCTCAAGCCGACCAAGATAGATGGAAGGCTCAAAATGAGGAAGCACTTGGTTTAATTGGTATTTCAATGGTTCCTGATTTGTATGTTCTAATTGGAAATTGTACAAAAGCGTATGAATCTTGGTAAATTTTAAAAACAACTTATGATAGCTCAAATAAATCTCAAAAAATTCAACTTCAAGATCAACTCAAAGATCTCAGGTATACAGATTTTAAAACCATGGATGAAATCTTATTAAAGTTTGATTCTATTAAGTCAATTAACTGGTTTAGGAGGTACTCTAGCTGATTTATGTTTAATTCATCTTATTCTTAAAAAATGTCTTCCTCATCAATTTCAACAATTTATTACTAATATTCATGCTCAACTTGCTATTCCTAGTTTAGCTACTCAATTGACTTATGATATTTTTCATAATTTATTACGTCAAGAGGAAGCTAAATTAATTCAATTTGGTACTCTTAAAAGTAGTGAACATGCTTTTATGTCTAAAAATCAAAATCATAATAATAATCACAAGTCTTCTAATTATCAATCTCATTTTAAATCCTATCATAACAATTCTTATAATAATAATCATAATAATACGTCCAATAATCAAAGGAATAATTCTCAAACAAGACCCCATTGCACATATTATGGGAAAGATGAACATATTACTAATAATTGTTTTAAGAAGCAAAATGGTAAAAAACCCATGAACCAAAATAATCAAAATAATAAACAACATAAACCTCATTATAAGAAAGGTAATAATAATGGTAATTCATCTCATCATGCATTTAAATGTACTTATAATGTTTCTCAACCACTTGAGTGGATTATTGATTTTGGTGCATCTCAACATGTTACTTCTCATAAAGAATGTTTTGAATCTTTGCATCTTGATACTTCCAATATTCCTATTCAATTAGCTAATGATCATAGTTGCAAAGTTGAAGCTATTGGTGATGTGAATGTCTCTAATGGGAAATTATATGATGTTCTTTATGTTCCTGAATTAAAATCAAATTTTCTTTCAGTTCCTAAACTTTGTCAATATTATAAGATTAACTTTTATAAGGGCATACATGTTCTATCATTGATCCAAAAACTAATCATGTTATTACAACTGCTAAAATGGATAGTGATAACTTATTCAAGTTCTATGAGTTTGCTCCTACAAAGTATTCCTTGCTTACTACTATTGATTTTACTATATGGCATGAAAGACTTGGCTATCTCAATCGTAATTATATTTCATTGATGCAAAAAGAAAATATGGTTGATGAATTGCCTACTATTGTTCCTTATCAAACTGTTTGCAATGGTTGCATGAGTGGTAAGATGCATAGGGAACCCTTTCCTCATGGTCAATCTTGGAGGGCATATACTAAATGGCATCTAGTTCATAGTGATCTCTTGGGTCCCATGGAGAATCCCTCCATCCAAGGTTCAAGGTATGCTCTTACATTTGTTGATGATTTTTCAAGGAGAACATGGATATATTTCCTTCATAGGAAGGATCAAGTGCTTGATGTGTTTACTGAATTTCATATGTTTGTAGAAAGGCAATTTGGTTCTAAAATTAAGATTCTTTGTACTGACAATGGAAGAGAATATGTCAATAATTCATTTAATACTTATTTGAAATCTTTTGGAATTAAACATGAGCTTAACATTCCTTATACACCACAACAAAATGGTGTGGTGGAACCGAAGCATAGGACCATTGTGGAAATGGCAAAATGTTTATTGAATGCAAAAAATATGGATTACAAGTTTTGGGCTGAAGCTATGGATTGTGCAACTTATTTAATTAATAGAACACCTACCAAAGCCTTAAAGGATAAAACTCCTGAAGAAGCTTGGTTTGGTAGAAAGCCCAATTTGCAGAATTTAATAATTTTTGGTTCCACAACTTATGTTCACAAACCTAAGGAGAAAAGAAAAAAATTAGATGCTAAATCTTCCCCTTTTATTTTTGTTGGTTATGATGAAAATACTAAAGGTTATAGAGTTTAAAATCCTATTACTAACAAGGTAAAAATTGCAAGAGATGTTTGTATAGCAGAAAAAGGCATTCATGATTGTTCTAAAATGGAGGATGATGAACTTGCTCAAAGCAAAGTTGTGCTTGTGGAGGACCAACCTCCTTCTCTTAACCCTACTCCTAATGCATCTCTTTCTATTCCTTCTAGTGATAGTGATGATGATAATCATAACTCTACTCCTCATGACTCTTCTTCTAGTGATGAATCCATTACTTCTAAAAGAAGACCTAAATGGTTTAATCTTTAATTCAAGATAGTGATGAATACTTAGCTAGAATGGATATAATTTAAGCTAGAAGAGTTAATTATTGTAATTATTGTTTAATGACTACTATTATGAATTCTAATAATCCTAAAATATTTGATCAAGCTAAAAATCAACCACATTGGCAAAAAGCAATGAAGGAAGAATATGATACTTTAATTTCTAACCAAAATTGGGATTTAGTTCCCTTGCCTCATGGTAAAAATCTTGTTTCTTGCAAGTGGCTTTATAAAACTAAATTGAATTCTAATAATCAAGTTAGTACATGTTAAGCTAGATTATTTGCTAGAGGTTTTTCTCAAATTGAAGGCTTAGATCATATTGAAACTTTTGCTCATGTTGCTAAAATGCCTACAATTAAACTTGTTCTTGCTTTAGCTTCTAGAATGAACTGGTCTATTCACCAAATGGATGTTAAAAGTACTTTTCTTAATGGTGATTTACATGAGGAAATTTATATGTCTCAACCTCCTGGTTTTGTTAAGGAAGGTATTAAACATTTAGTTTGCAAGTTAAATAAATCAATTTATGGTTTGAAGCAATCTCCTAGGGAATGGTATTCTACGATTAATGCATTCTTTCTTTCTCAAGGTTTCATTAGAAGTAAAAATGATCCAAATTTGTATATTAAACATAGTGAAGATGATATTATCATTATTATCTTATATGTAGATGATTTTATTCTTACTTCAAGTTCCAATACCTTGATTTCTGATATTAAGTTTCAAGTTAATAAAAAATTTCAAATGGCTGATTTAGGACTTTCACATTATTTCTTAGGAATGCAAATTTGGCAAACCTCTCAAGGAATTTTCTTATCTCAAAGTAAATATGCTCAAGATCTCATAGATAAGTTTAAAATGAATGATGCTAACCATGTTTCAATTCTTATTGAATTAGGCACTAAGTTAATGCTTGATATGCAAACTCCACTTGTTGATCCTACTTTGTATAGATAACTAGTTGGAAGTTTGAATTATTTAACTCTTACTAGGCTAGATATTGCTTATAGTGTTGGTTTGGTTTCAAGATTCATGTCTAAACCTCAACAAACACACTTTAAAGTTGCTAAAATAATTTTAAGATATATTAAAGGAACTATTAATTTAGGTTTGTTTTATGATTCAAATTCTGATTTTACTTTAAACTGTTTTATTGATTCCGATCTAGGTGGAGATCCTAATGATGGTAAATCTACTTGTGGTTATTGGTTTTTTGTTGGTTCAGGAGAAATTTCTTGGAATAGTAAAAATCAACAATCTACCTCTCTTGGATCCACTAAAGTTGAGTACAAAGGATGCACTAATGCTTCCAAAGAAGCCTTGTGGCTTAGCAGACTACTTGAAGATTTGGGTCTACCTCAACATGAACCAACTCCCTTGTATTGTGACAACCAAAGTTCCATTGCCTTGGCTAAAAATCCAGTCTTCCATGCAAAGACAAAATGCATTGCTCTCCAACACCACTTTATTAGAGAACAAATTGAAGACAAGCAAGTTTCACTTCTATATTGCAAGGGTGAAGATCAAGTGGCATATATTCTAACAAAACCTCTTTGTAAAGAGAAGTTTCAATTTCAATGTAAAAACCTTGGTTTGCAACCCATTGAAGGGTTTGATGTAAACTCCTCAAGTAATGCTTAAGGGGGATGTTAGAATAGTTAATCTTTACTTGATTGTATTTAATTTGGGATATTCCCTTGGAATCCCTACATGTAATTTGTCCTCTTGTACATGTGTGAGGACATGTCTTTTCTTTATTTTCCTTTATTAAGGAATTTTAGATTTCCTTCTTAAGAGGATGTGGACACATGGCACACACAATTTATGAATGGTGGCATTCATATATTTGGGAGTTACTTTGTAACTCCTCTCCTCATCTCTATTTAAGAGATGTCTCCTCTCTCATTTCTTTTTAATGACATTATTGTAAAGAGCTTATTGCTCTCTCTCTCTCTCTCTCTCTCTCTCTCTCTCTCTCTCTCTCTCTCTCAATCACACACACACACACAGACACACACACACACACACACACACTTTCATAATATCACAAGGGATGTTTTTTTGCTTTTCCCCTTTCAAAAGTTCTTGTGCCTCCTTCTTCACATTTGGGTGATTGCTCCAAGGTTTTTGCATTTCTCTTGGTAACATTTACTTCATCAATAAACTTACTTGGATTTTATTTTTCTTTCCTTGCTCTTGTATTTCCTTTCAAGAAGAATCTAGAAGGCTCTAGAATAGGTTTAGGAAGCAAGTGGGAGATGTAGGATTTTGCAAGTGGGGGGATTTAATTAAATGGCTAGAGGGGGAATTTTAATTAAATGGCTATGAGGGAGATTTTAATTAAATGTGCTAGGATAGAAGAAGGGAAATATTAATCAAATATTTAATTTGATTAATAGGCTAATTAGAAGAATATATATATTAATTAAATCTCAATTTAATTAATTGAAAGAAATAGGGATAATTAAATGAATAAAATTCACTTAATTTGTTGTGCAACTTTTAGGTGTCTACAAATAGTAAAATACATAGTTGCCTAAAATATTTGAAGTAATAGATAACTAATCTAGTAGATATCATTTAAATATCTTACCACCAATATTATATGACATAAAATAGCTCTATTAGGTCTCATAACAAGCTCATGTAAATTCTTGAAACAACTATGTTCTATAGTCATCACATTAACTCAACCACAATGCATGCTTAATTCATTTAACAAAATATTTACTACAAAATAGTCTATAGGTGTAGTTGGGTAGTTCTTAACTCAATGACAACCTTTGAAGCTAAAATTTCCCTAGATACAACTATTAAGTTATGTTATTATTTAATCAAACTGCATCTTCAATCCCATTTAGGATCACCTCTAGGATACCCTTAAGCTAAGCTTGAGTGTAAAAAATATTATGAGCTCTTGTTCATTTTACTTTAACCCTCCATAATTTGTTAATGAACCTTGATTTTACTTTCATGATGACAACCCCTAGCCTTGAAAGGTAAATCATATTCTAGGATTTTGGAGTAGTAGTTTTGGGAGCCAATACAATGATAATGTCGCTAGTGATACATTATTCTCATTTTTTATTTCAAAACATCTACAATTTGGTCATAAATGAAAAGGTTGTGATATTTTGCAGTTCTATGTAAATCTGGATGAGTTGGTTTCCTATCACTGTAAGCCCAACTATAGTGCTAGTAAAGAAAGCGTAATTAGGTTGAAAATAATTGAGGACTTTTCTAGTGACCAAACCTAGAAATTGCCAATTACTTTGGGAGTCAGTTTTACTCCAAGGATTTCCTCTTTCATAATAGATAGTGACTCAACTATTTAGGAAGAAAATTATTGTTTCTAATGTTATATTTTAATAAAATATTTCATTTTTACAAAAATTGGTTATTGAGGTTCATGTTTTTCTTCCACAATTTTAAGAATGGTTTCATTCATCGTAAAGAGATATATTACTTGTAAACAAATATTTTTCTACCTTGCATGGTGGTTTGTAATACTCCATGACCAGTTCAAATGGACACAATTAACCTATGGATATTTATTTATATGTGTGATATGTGTAACTAGAAAATCAAGTATAAGCATCAACGCAATAAATTAGCCAACCACAAAGACTAAAATGCAATAAAAATAACTCCTAATACAATCAATGAAAGCATAGAAACAAAGCATTGAAAGGAAATGCAAACAAACAAGTGATCCTTCCATTTTATTTCATTGTCCTTCTTTCTCCTTCAAATTATTTGGGTGTCATCTACAAATGCAATTACAAATGAAAGAAAGTTGGATTGCAAGAGATGGATTTGAAAGTGACAGCATAAGGATACTCAAATTATGGTTGAAAAAGATAAAGAAGAATGATCAATTTATAGACAAATTGATGGGGGAATCAAATTGGAATGAATGATTTGAAAGAGGCAATAGATTTGAAAGAGGCAATGATTATGACAAATTGCTATGTCAATTCTATGACAAATTGAGAGAAATAATGCTTCCCACTTATGACAAATTGAGCACAAAATGAGGAGGAAATAAGGGGAAATAATTAGGTGGCATTAATTAATAATTTTTCTATTTTATTAATTAACACAAAAAGGAAGGAATTAGCCAATTAAACAATTAATTTAATTATGATATCAGATACTTAGGATAAATGAAATTAATTCATTTAACCTAAAGGAATGTTAATAGGACTTAATGATTAAATCATAAAAACCCTAGGAAACTTTAGGAAATGAATTAGGTCATGACACAATTAATATAATAAATGTATGATGATGATCGTGATCAAAAGGATAATTGACGAGGATCTGACATTGATTGACAAAGATCAAAGACAAATCGATCAAAGATGATAAAGGTACCAAAGTGATAAAAGATAATTGACGAAGGACCAATGACTGATTGATCCAAAAAGATAAGGGTTTGATAATTGATTCAGACCGATAAAAAACCAATCAAGGATTGATAAAAAAATTATTTGATGAAGATTAATTTGATAAAGATTGACAAAGACCAATGACAACACGATCAAAATTGATAAAAAGACCAATAATTGAAGATTAGAAAATAATATAAAATGATCCAAATCGATTTATAATTGATGATCAATATTGCAAATGATGAGAGATTTAAGACAAAACCCTAATTGAGATTGATTAAAGTTATAACAATGTCCAATTAATATGACAAATGATAAAGATCGAATGCATGTCATAGAAGAAGTGATAGAAAGATGCAAAAACCTTAAAATAAGGTCACACAGATATGTTAGAGTATGACACCACAAATGTTAACAATTTTTTAGATGCCTACAATATGTTTTCACCCCTACAAGCTACTGTTGACCATTTTTGTGTCAACCTTAGCCATGTAGACAAACAATATGATAAATCATCTATTGGCTAAAAACCCTATGAATCCCCAGGTTAAACCCTAAACCCTTAAGGCATTTTTGCCTTTGTCATTTTTTAGCCTTATTTTTTTCTCGACGTTGACCGGGTTGGGTGGTCATTTCACTTAAAATATACTGGTAGAAGGGTCCTCTTTCCATCCAAGGGTCAACCCATTCTTGCCCATTACCGACTAGGGGGGTATATATTGTTATCGTTGTTTTATGGTAGTTGGGACTTACCTTTTGGTTGTTGGTATTTTGGTATGGTTTTGTCATTGATGTCAACACATACTAACACTTATCAACTCTGTCACTTTGAAGAATTGGAAATGTTCACCGGCAAGCAAGTGATTTATGCACAGTCACCGGTATCTAGTACACCGACATGATATAATGTTCACCGACACTTGGAATGATATGAAAAACACCTGGTTATGTCGAAGACATTGTTTGGACACTTTGTCTTGGAGATTTGTTCATTGGCACATTCATATTTGCATATTTGCTGTTACCGGTAATAGGTCCAGAATAAGCACTGACAGGCTTATCTATTCTAGATCAGCATGACACACTATGGAGAGGATTTATTAATGTTGTAATTGCATTGAGCTGACATGTTGAATCGGTTATTGCATTGGACATTGTTTTATTTGTAAAATGATTTTATTGTAATATCTTTTAGAGCCGACCTACTAAAATTGGTCTTAGGTTATGGTATAAATATAAGATCTTATTTGTAAGGTCGAATGAAAAATGTGAAAAGCAATTGTGTGAAGGTATATGCGAGAATAAGCAAAGCTATACACATAGACATCATTTGAAGGTTGAAGGAGGGTTTTTGTGAAGACAATCAGAACTACACCGATACTGTATCCAGCATAGAAAGATGCTAATTTGAGTAGTACATCCTGATAGGATTTAACCATCCAATTATAGTCAGTGTGACTCCTATTTTTGTTTGAGTGGTGAGCTCTAGGCACTTGGCCTTTTTGCATGTGCAGACCCCATTTGTATACACATACTATCTGTAGTAGTATCATCTGATTGTGGGTAAGGTTTCCCGCCATGGTTTTTCCCCTTACAGGGTTTCCACGTACAAATATTAGTGTTATGTGTTGTGGATGTTATCGTGTTTCTATTTCATGCATTAATCTTTACCGGTACTGTAATTAACTGATAAAACTATCTACCGGCATAAAAGACTGGTTTATCGGTATTAAGCAATAAAGTTGGTTAAGTTGTTTTGGTTTCAATTTATTTGACAAATGATTCACCCCCCCTCTCAATTGTCCCCGAGACCTAACAATTGGTATCAGAGCATAGTCCTCTTTTGCAGAAGTTTAACAACTTGAGGAGATCCAATGTCTACTAACTATTTCAGGAAGGACAGTCCTAAACTTGATGGAACCAACTATGGCATATGGAAGATCAGAATGGAGACACATTTGAATTGCATTGGAAAGGACATCTGGGAAGTTACAAAGAATGGCTATACTACTCCTACTCCCAGTTAGCCTAATCCACCTACCTTAGGAAAAGACGAGGAAAATGATTGCAAAGCTAGAGAAGCACTTTTGAGTGCATTATTAGATCAACAAATCATGGGATTATTAGATAGCTCTACTGCTAAAGCTATTTGGGCTAATTTGGAAACATTGAATGAAGGAGATTCCACAGTCAAAATTGCAAAACTTGAAAGCTTTCGGGTCAGGTATGAAAATCTGAAAATAGAAGAAGATGAAAGGATTTCTGCTTTTATGGAAAGAGTTAATGAAATTATTTTGGGTATTAAATTTTGTGGAGGAACCTAAAGTGAAGATGAAATTGTTTCAAAAGCTTTAAGAGGATTGCCACCAGTATATAAAGATAGATTTAGCTTTTAAAGCATCAACATCATATGCACCATCATTTGAAAAGTTTGATTGGAAAGCCTTTTATGTAAGAGAACTTGAAGAAAGTAGGAGAGAAAATGAAGAACTTGAAGAACTTGAAGCACTATTTGCAAGGAAAATGCCTAAAGGTCCAGTTGGAAGTAAGTATGAAGGTAAAACACCCTTTAAATGCTTTAAATATAATAAGATTGGTCATATGGCTTCAAGATTCCCTGATAGACATTCTAGACTAATAGAAGAAGCTAGGAGAACATACAAGCCTAACCCTGAATATTAGAGATACAGATTTAAGAAGAATAAAGATAAATCTTGCTATCTTTCTGATGAAGGAGTGACTGATGATTCTAATGAAGATCTGACAGACAATGGATGGGTTTTTGTTGCTATAACAAAAGATCAACCAAAACCTACTGTTCAACTGGTAGAGCAGGCCTTGGCAGCTAAAATTGAAGTTAAGGATGAATGGAACATTGATTCAGGATGCTCACATCATATGATTGGTGATAAAGGTAAATTCTTGAACTTTCAAGAATATAATGGAGGTCTAGTAAGATTTGGAGATGATAAAGCTTGCTTGATCAAAGGTAAAGGTACAATATCTCTTGATGGTAAGAATAATACTGACAATGTTTACTATGTGGAAGGTTTAAAGCATAATCTTTTGAGTGTTGGTCAATTAGTTGAGAAAGGATTTTAGTTACAATTCAAGAATGGAAAATACAAAACTATGAACATAACTGGTTTGGAAATTGCAATCGGTAATCAAACTAGAGTTAATATCTTTCATTTGAATAACAATGAAAAGACATGCTTGATTGCACATATTGATGAAAGTTAGCTATGGCATAAGAGACTCTATCATGTAAATTTTGATTGCATGGTAAAAATACTAAGGCAGTTAGAGATTTACCTAAGATTGTCAAACCTCACAATCCGGTATGTAAGGAATGTCAATTTGGAAAACAAGTTAGAGCATCTTTTAAAAGTATTCCAGAAAAATCCAATAATGCTCTTGACCTAATTCATACTGATTTATGTGGTCCAGCTAGAACTAAAATTTTACAAGGTGATAGATATTTCATGCTAATCATTGATGACTACTCTAGAATGTGTTGGGTTACTTTTCTCAGAGAAAAAACAGAAGCACTTGGGAAGTTCAAACTATTCAAAGCAATGGTAGATAATGAAACTAGTAAGAAAATCAAATGTCTGAGATCAAATCAAGGAGGATAATTTACATCTAAGGAATTTAATGCATTCTATGAAGTGAATGGAATCAGAAGACAGTTATCAGCACCCTGAACACCACAACAGAATGGAGTTGTTGAAAGGAAAAACAAAACTATCTTGGATGCAGCCAGAAGTATGTTATCTGAAGCAAATCTACCACATGTATATTGGAGAGAAGCAGTAAGCACAACGGTCTACACATTCAACAAAGTTCACATCAAAGGAGAAACCAGTAAGGCCCCTCATGAACTATGGTTTGGTATTACTCCTACTCTTAAATATTTTAGAATATTTGGAAGTAAATGCTATATAAGAAGAGATGAGTATATTGGCAAATTTGATCCTAGAAGTGATGAAGGAATATTTCTTGGTTATTCATCTAAGAGAAAGGCATATAGATGTTTTAACAAAAGATTACAGAAAATTGTTGAGAGTACAAATGTAAAGATTGATGAACAATTCAGAGGAACTTCAAGGTATATAGACTCTGAACCGGCAACATAGATTCTAACAAATGAACCTACATTGAATCCACCGATACAGAATGAAGATCCAGTTACACCGGTATCATCTAAAAATTCCACTGTAACTGAGGAACAACAAGAAATGAAGACACCCCTGTATGTAAGACTGAATCACTCTGAAGATCAGATAATTGCGAACAAGTATAAAGGAGTTATGATAAGAGGAAGACTGGAAAATGAAGAGGTATGTCTTATTTCTCAAATTGAACCATCATCAATTAATGAGGCATGTGAAGATAAACACTAGATTAAATCTATGGAAGAGGAACTAGAATAAACTGAGAAAAATAACACATGGACATTAGTTCCCCGGCCTAAAGACAAAAATGTGATTGGAACAAAATGGGTATTCAGAAAAAAAACTTAATGAAGATGGTAAGGTAATCAGAAATAAAGCAAGACTAGTGTGTAAGGGATATTCTCAGAAAGAAGGAATTGATTATAATGAAACCTTTGCACCGGTAGCTAGAATTGAGGTAGTCAGATTATTCTTGGCTTTTGCAGCACACAAGAACTACAAAGTATATCAAATGGATATTAAATGTGCATTTCTGAATGGAGATCTTGAAGAAGAAGTTTACATTGAACAACTTGATGGATTTTCTTTGACAGATAACAAAGATATGGTTTGCAGGTTAAGGAAAGCTTTGTATGGGTTGAAACAAGCTCCAAGAGCTTGGTATGCAAGATTGGATAAGTATCTTTTGAAGATTGGTTTTTCTAAAGGTAATGCTGACAACAACTTATACTACAAAGTGACTTATGATGACATCTTGGTTATAGAAGTTTTTGTTGATGATATAATCTTTGGAGGAGAAGATGAATTATGTAAAAACTTTTCTATTGAAATGCAACAAGAATTTGAAATGTCTATGTTTGGAGAAATAAAATTCTTTTTAGGATTGCATATTTCATAGATTGATAAAGGTATATTCTTGAGTCAATCCAAGTACTTGAAGGAGTTACTAAAGAAATTTGGAATGGAGAACTCTAAACTGGTAAGCACACTTATGACTACAAATGACAAATTATCACTAAGGGATGAATCTACACCTGTTATTACGACTAGGTTCAAATCTATGATAGGAGGCCTACTGTATTTAACACAAACAAGACTTGATATTATGAATGCAGTATGTATTGTTTCAAGATTTCAGAGTAATCCTAGAGAAAATCATGAATCAACTGTAAAAAGGATTTTTCGGTACTTACAAGGCACTACAAATCTTGGATTATGGTATCCTAGAGATGAAAACTTTGAATTATGTGCATACACAGATGCAAATTGGGCAGGAGATGTGGATGATAGAAAAAGCACCACCAGCGGAGCATTTTTTCTTGGCAGCAGATTAATTTCTTGGTTAAGTAAGAAACAAAGTTGTACATCTTTATCAACAACAAAATCAGAATATGTTGCAACAACAACTAACTGTACACAGGTATTATGGCTTAAGAAGATGTTGAAGGACATAAAGGTAAAATGCAACGAACCTATAACTATCTATTGTGACAACACTGCAACAATTGATATATCTAAGAACCCGGTATTACATTCTAAAACCAAACATGTCTCTATCAAATTGAATTTTCTAAGAGAGAATGTTGAAGCAAAATAAATAAAATTGGTTTATGTGAATACTAAAGAGCAGATTGCAGATATTTTCACTAAATCTCTGCCTAAGGAGACTTTTGAATATCTCAGAGATCAGCTTGGGGTTATACCCCCATCGGTAGAGACTTAGACAGTTGATGTTTGTCATCAACCGATAGAATTAACAGAGAAATCTTTTATTCTGGCTTTGATGAGGAGAGCTACTTCTCAGGGGGAGTAGTTAGTATACTAAATTGGTTTGTATTTTGTATCTGAAAAATGGTTTTTATATTAGCTTTGACATTTGATGTCAAAGGGGGAGAGATTGGTATGGAAAAACACATGTCACTCCCAGGGGGAGAGATTGTTACTTTGGGGAGAGATTGTTTATATCTGAATTTTGATTTCTGGTTATGATCTCTTTTTGGGAGATTGTTGGTTTTTGGTATTTGGTATTTCTGTTTTGACACTTTGATGGTTTTTCCATCTTGTGTTGCCATCAATACCAAAGGGGGAGATTTTTGGCATTTTGGTATGGTTTTGTCATTGATGTCAACACCTACTAACACTTATCAACTCTGGCACTTTGAAGAATTGGAAATGTTCACCAACAAGCAAGTGACTTATGCACAGTCACTGGTATCTGGTACACTGACAGGATATAATGTTCACCGGCACTTGGAATGATATGAAAAAAACCTGGTTACGTCGAAGACATCATTTGGACACTTTGTCTTGGAGATTTGTTCATTGGCACATTCGTATTTGCATATTTGTTGTTACTGGCAAATAGGTCCAGAATAAGCACTGGCGAGCTTATCTATTCCAGATCAACACGACACACTATGGAGAGGATTTGTTAATGTTGTAATTGTATTGATCCGACATGTTGAATTAGTTATTGCATTGGATATTGTTTTATTTATAAAATGATTTTATTGTAATATATTTTAGAGCCGACCTACTAAAATTGGTCTTAGGTTATGGTATAAATGTAAGATCTTATTTGTAAGGTCGAATGAAAAATGCGAAAAGGAATTGTGTGAAGGTATATGCGAGAATAAGAAGAGCTATACACACAGACAACATTTGAAGGTTGGAGGAGGATTTTTGTGAAGACAATCAGAACTACACTAGTGTTGAATCCAACATAGAAAGATGCTAATTTGAGCAATACATCCTTATTGGATTTAACCATCCAATTGTAGTCAGTGTGACTCCTATTTGTGTTTGAGCAGTGAGCTCTAGGCGCTTGGCCTTTTTGCATGTGCAGACCCCATTTGTATACACATACTATCTGCAGTAGTATCATCTGATTGTGGGTAAGGTTTCCTACTGTGGTTTTTCCCCTTATAGGGTTTCCTTATACAAATATTGGTGTTATGTGTTGTGGATGTTATTGTGTTTCTATTTCATGCATTAATCTTTACTGGTACTATAATTAACTGATAAAACTGTCTATCGACATAAAAGACTGGTTTATCGGTATTAAGCATTAAAGCTGGTTAAGTTGTTTTGGTTTGAATTTATTTGACAACTGATTCACCCCCCCTCTCAGTTGTCCCTGGGACCTAACATTGGTTCCCCCCCCGCGATATTACTGTAACCACTTATTGTTTTGTTATTTTGTAGTGGTCTGGGCTCATGGTGGGGTCCCTTCTATGAAACAACGATATGGGTCATGGCAGTGATGTCAAGTAAGTCTTTATTGTTGTTTCATGATGGTTTTCATGGAAGGTAGGGTCCTCTTTGTGATATGGCGATACAGGCCGTGGTAAGGTTACATAAAATATTTTCATCGTTTGGCAACAAAGTAAGTTGTTGGCGAGGTCCATCTTGCGAAATAGAGAAGCAGTATGAAGGAAAAATGTTTTTCATGGTTTCATGATGGTCAAGGCTAAACGCCTAGTCAAGGTTGTGAAATTGCGATGGCCAATAGTATAAGGAGTGAAGATGAATATCGCGGGGTCGCAACGGTTATGGCTAACCATCATTTGACCCTTACGATATAACAATAAATGTTGGTTGAGTAAAGCATTTTTGCTATTTTGTGATAGTTAATGTAAAAAGGTTATCTTCGGCTATGAAGTATAAATGCGGAAGGATTATGAAGAAGATTTTTCGTTATTTCATAGTGGTTAGAAGCAAAGAGTTATCTCTAGCTACGAAACAATGATGAGGCTCATGGGGCGAGTTGGTTTAACTGTTAATCTTGGCCATACGATTTCACTTAAGGGGGAGATCGACAACCCTATTTTAAACTCTTTTATGGGTCCTTTTGGAGTCCTTGTGGCGCGATCTCAATCGTCCATTTGCGTGAAATCACGAAGATCTAATGGCCCGAATTCAAACTGGAGGTGAGCGATGATTTTCAAATTTGTTCTCGAGGATTATTGTCGACTTGATGGGTCGAAAATCAGTTTTTGACCTGTCGATGAACCAAATCAGATCTGATCTATTTCTAGCCACTTTCAGATGACCGACATTACTCTGTTTGGATCCTGCAGACGTTTCCCCCAACTGCCCATGCTCATTTATTACAAATAAAAGACTTATGGGTCTAACAGAAGATAATCAAATGCCATCCCAATGCAGGAGCTCCCTTATTTTTTAGGGATTGCTACTCTTTCTCTTTTGATTAGATCCTCTCTTTTGTAACGTAACCCTGGTTGGTTAGGGTTTCTACACTAATGTTCTGTCTGAGTTATACTTGATCTATAAAGGCAAATTTTAACCTTTTTTGAAGGATCTTATCCCTTTTTTCTCTTATAGAATTATATGATTTTGTAAATGTAAATTTAACTTGCCTTTGCATCAATCAAGTTTGTCTTGTTTTACCTCTTTCTAAGTTCATTTACCTTGCAACTTTTTTTTGTTATGAATTTGTCTTTCTTATTAGTTTTGTTTGATTTATATGTTGTATCTGTATACCTGAAATGTGGTGTTAGTCAATTAAGAGTAAACATAACAAGCATACCAATGAAACATTATATGAAAATATCTATCAAAGAAAACAAGTTAACTAAGCCATCTCCTCAAACAGTTTCATTGTTCTCTATCTCCAAGGATTCTTTAAATCAAGGTTGCACTCAGATCATTGAGCACTTGATCCTTTAAAATGACAACCTAAAGAATGAGGGATGGGTTGATAAAAGATCTATGCTATGATAATGAAAGCTTAGTTATGGTAAAGACTATGCTATGATATTGAAACTAAACATGCTATGATATGGATATTATGTTATACTAACGTGCTATGATATGGATATTATGCTAATCTAATATATTCTAATGCTAAAATGCTCCTAAATGCTTAAGCTTGAAAAGAGAGGCAAATGTGGACTCTTGATAGACAATAACCTTGATGCATAAAACTTGGATGATGGATAATGAGAGAAATGAGGACTATTTATAGAAGAAATGGGGAATTGGATGGTTAATATTCAATTATCTTAACAAGGGATAGGATTGAATGACCCTCAATCCATGTGATACTTTCAACCCAATATCATGTTGACAAGTGTCAATATGAGAAGGCTTGAGATGAGAGAGAAGAGGCATTAAATGCCTGAGGAGACATGAGGGTCACCATAGGAGGGTTTGGTTAGGGTTGAGTTAGTGGATAAAGCTTTTATCCAAAGGATAAACTCTTGTGCAAGAGTTAAAGGGGTAACCATGGTCAAAGCAATGAATGCTTGAAGAGACCAATGAGTTAAAAATGATGGTTAAGTTAGAGGGAAGTCTCTAACCAAAGGTAGAATGTGAATTAACCATTAATGGTTATTGAAGACTTTAGAGGTTAACCATTTGAAGACATAAAGCCTTTAATGTTTTTTTAAGACTTTGAAGGCTTTTGAGAAGTGACCCTTTTTCTTAAGGAATGTGCAAATAATTATGATGGGGATTAGGCTAAATTGGAATTGATTAGAAGAATCTAGAAGGGGGTTTAGGCATGCAAGTGGATTTTGTAGGAGAATGCAAGTGAGAGGATTTTTAAGATTTAATTGAAATACGATTAATTTATTTCAAAAAATGGGTTGAAACTTGCATGAGATAGATATATAAATAAATACAAATTTATTTAAATGTAAATGTGAGTTTTGGATTTTATTTAAATAAATATTAATTTATTTAAATGAGGAAAAGGGGGACAAAACATTAAATGCTTTAAGTCTTGAAGGAAGTTAATAAAGGCTTAAGAAGAGTCTAGAAGGAAACCATTAAAGTATTGAAGACTTTGAGGTAAATCATTAAAGGCTTAAGAAGACTCTAGAAGGAAACCATTAAAGGCTTGAAGACTTTAAATAAGCCATTAAAGGTTTGAGTTGATGGGTTTTGGGTTAACCTTTGGTTTAGGAGTGTGCAAACCATTAAAGGGTGATTAGGCTAATAATAGGGGTTTAGACATGATTAGGAGAAAGGTTAACTTGCAACTTGCATTTTCTAGAAAGTGCAAGTGGGCGAGAGATTTAGGATTTTAAATAAATATTAATTTATTTAAATGTGAGAGAGGGATTTTGGAGATTTAAATAAATATTAATAGAGATGGGATTTTGGGGATTTAAATAAATATTAATTTATTTAAATGTGAAGGAGGATTTAATTAAAAAAATATGATTTATTTATTTAATTAATGGTGTGAATTTGGTTAAGTGAATTAAATCAAATAAATTGAATAATTTATTTAATTAATGGGAGAAGAGGGTTGGGATGAATTAATTAAATATTAATTTAATTAATAGTTGGAGAAAAAGAAAGGATTAATTAAATGTGAATTTAATTCATAGTTCAATGAATGATAATTAAACAAATATAAAATTCATTTAATCAAGTCGATATAAATAGGTGTCTACATTTTGCCCATCTTTGAGTGATGTGTGACGAAACGTTGATTCAAAGAAAATTTGCTTGATGATGTTGATAAAATTTTTGATTTGCCCCAAATGTCGATGGTTGGATACTGATGTGATGATGCCCCCTCAAGAGATGAAAAAATAGATTTATGCATTTTGGGGATTTGGACAATTGATTCATTTCCCGATTAAATACATGATGTTGCTGATTAACTTGATATAATTTCCCAATAAAATGTCAATTTCTTGATTATGTTGATGTGTTCAGTCAGTTAGATGATTGATTGAGTTTGATTGCCCTCAAGATTTGAGTGTCAATGATATAAATTCAAGATTTGATAAGTTTGATTGATTTTATGACCTCATGATTGAGGAGTCACTAATAGGTTAGGTTTGATTGACCTATTTATTGATAAGAGTTTATGATAGAAACTCCAATTTTGATGATTTCGTGACTGTGCCATTGATGGGATAGGTTTGATGAACCTTTGATCAAGATAAGATTTTATGATAGAAACTCCAATTTGATGATTTCATGATTGTGCCACTGATAGGATAGGTTTGAGGTTGATTGATTGTGTGACTTCGTTACTGATAGGTTAGGTTAGATTAACCTCCCGATTGATAAGATTTTATGGTAGAAACTCCAATTTTGATGATTTTGTGACCTTGTCACTGATAGGTTTGATGAACCTTTTAATTGAGAAGAGTTTATGAAAGAAACTCCAATTTTGATGTTTGATACGGTTGGATTGATTGTATGACCTCATGATGGATGAGAGTCATCGATAGGTTCTCAAAGAGATTGATTAAAATCTTGAGGGAGCTGATAGGATAACTGATTGATTGATTTGATCGATTGGATAGATTGAATTTTTTGGATTAATGGGATTGATGGGATTGATAAGATAGATTGGATTGGGATCAAGTTTGATTTTGGGATGAAAACATCCTGTATAAGACAAAGTTGATCAGAACATTTGGTTTCAGGAAAGATACATCCTGTATAAGACAAATGATGGATGAAAACATTTGGTTTCAGGAAAGATACATCCTATATAAGATAAATGATATATGACAGTTGGATGAATGATGAAGATATTTAAGTGAAGAATGATTCTATAATTATGTGACATATGTGCATATGATTTTATTGTGACGTGTTCATATGATGATTATATGTATGTATCATGATGATGTTTATTGATGCTTATTAAATGACATGAATGTAACTAAATGCAATGATGACAATGATGATAATGAATGCAACTAAATGCAATGATGAATGATAATGATGATCTATTATAACCATGCAAGCCTATTTGCACAACGTTGTCATTATGTCGGTCTATTGTCTGTGCCCTTTTTATCATTGAATTGAACTTTTAAAATGTTGAAAGTTAGTACAAAATTTGATGGTATAATTAAACCATGATGACTTGAGTATAACTTAAATGGATTTTTATATTGCAACATGACACAAGCGTTGATGTATAATTGAACCAAGACGACCTAAGTGTTGTTTGTGTAAATCAGGTATGAGTTAACCTTTGTCTTATGCAATGCAGAAATGTCCTCAATGCTACGTTACTGATCACCTCTTGAGACACATTTGTATAGTATTAAGGATTCACTCACAAACAAGAGACAAATGATTTTGATGGGTGCTTGTTGTTGTTTTGGATATATATTGCATATGGTGGGTTATTGAATTCTAATTTGGACTAGTCATATTGTTGGGGCATTTTGTTTGTGCTTATGAAATATTATATTCAATGCCATGTGGATGTGGGGTACAATATGTATATTACATTTATTGAAGTTATGAAAATTGTGTTGTTAAGCATCTCAATGGTATTTAGATTCACACCACTATTACAACCTATTTGTAACTCCAATTTTCATTTCTATTGTATTTCTTGTGTCAACTATATTATCAATATCATCATCCTCTTCATCGCTAAACTTTTTGTCTTAATTATGTGGTCGTCATGCCACACATGGTAATTTTTTTATATTCATTCTTTCTAATTTATATTAACCTCCTTTGTATGACATCTATATCTATGAGAATGCCACAAAAGTAATTATAGAGAAGTAAAGCTCACTCTAATGAAATGTTTCAAAATGTTCTAAATCTTCTTTTTGAACATGTTAGAATCAAGAAAAGAAATTGGCAATTACCTTTAAAATCCCATCTTTCCTCTTGTACCCTTTGCGACAAGTAGAAAATGAGAAGGATTGTGTAGATTCAATTTAGTTCACCTTGTGTTGGGAAGTCTTCTTGTTGGTTTTTAAAGTGTTTTTAAATTTTATTGTATGTATTATATTTCATTGTGATATAAGGTATTGACTATTACATTCTTGTAATGCATATAAGTAGCAAGCTAAAACTATTCATTCTCACATAAGTTCAATTGTCTTCTAAATAAAAAAAGGTAAATCAAGAGCCCATACATTATACATTTAAAATTTATAGACTATATATTCTTCCAAACTTATTTTTAACATATTATTTTAATAACATTTAAGAGGAACTTGAATTGCAATAATCCTTATTAAATTTCACAAACAATCTTTATTAACTTTTACAAACAAATTTTACAATTATTAATGATTAACTCTAATTATAAAAATATTTTGATATTAAATATTAATACCATTAATTATAATTTCACTATAACTAATATCAACTATATAGAAATGATAATAAACATGTTCTCTTAAATATATTTTAGATTTTACTCTATAAAATTTATGGTTTTATAAGGGATCCATAAAATATTGAAAAAATAATAAAATCAAATTAACCAAAGCTTCAACTACAACTGCTTGCAACTAGATAGGAAAAGGATACGCAACACTTCAATGCACAAGCTACATAAATTTTTAATTTGGAATCGAATAGTTTAGACAGTGATTGCACCTTAAAGAAAGCCCAGTGCCATTGTGTGATCGGCCCTACAAGCCATTCACTCAATGTATTTCTAGTTAATGTTAATGTGTCAACCACAAAGCATAAAATCTGATTATAATCTATTTTTTTAAACCTCATCCTAATTTATAGTCTCCAGATGGCATTCATGCTAGGCATTGACCCATACATCACACCACCTATATATTATTTTTCCTTTGTGTCTTGAATTCATGTGTTTGAGGTCAATATGTTGGTGGGTTCTTGGATTGTTGATACCTTGCAAGTTATTTGGGCCATGGCATCTCTTACAGGATCTTGTCGATGGAATGGACTCTCTCAAGTTGTGTGATTCGTTTCTTTTGTAGATAGAGATTAAAGTCGATATGGGATCCATAAGAGGAATGATGGACACATGATTATTCTTTTTTTTTTTTCACATAATTTGAATATGTTTACTTGTCATAATTGTGGATGTACATAAAGTTTATTTGTTTCACCTTCTTGATTCATTTAGGTCTTATTTCTGCCATGATGAAGCAGAGGCGGATAATTTATGCATGTGGTTTTCAAACATGAGTTTAGGTTTTCTGCAAATAGGGCATTCAAAACATATTTCTTCAAGAGCCTTGTGCATATTTTTGGTTTTCAAATGAGATGTAAACATTGGATTATAGATATTTAGAGTTTTATGTTAGAAATAAGTCTCGTTAATTAACCCATTTATGGGATTTGGAGTATCGACCACCGCACCAAGTAACAAAATGTCAAAGCCAATCTTTAATCTGTACTTATCTCTTATCAGAGTTAGCGGTGTATCAACCTAATAAAGAAGGAAAACAAAGAATGAACGCTTGTCCCAAATCAACATTTCCAATGTTCATATGAAGGCTGGATCTCACTCAAAGTTGTATGATTTTGAAGTCTTAATAGAAAAGAGGAATTTCTTTGAGGCATTTTGTCAAATAATTCATGTGCCTTAATAATTTTGCGTACATGTATATCAGGGTAGCTCCAACTATAACATTTGATAATATTATTTATGCTTTGATGGATGTCCATGCCCTATTCTAAGGCTCTGATTTTGGCATAGGCAGGGAAGATGCTGGAAAAGATAATGGAAGTTGGCTTTACACCTGCCCATTGCATTTGCTCAGAAGTCTTTAAAGCTTTTCCAACAATCTCATTATGTGCATCTCCTGCAATCATTGTAGTCAATGAGAACACATCTCTTTGAGGCATCTTGTCAAACAGTTGACGAGCCTTGTCTATGCTTCTGAAATCTGCATATGTCTACCAGAGCCATTCCAATTATAAAATATAGCAAAAATGCCCCTTATATTAAGCTTTGATGGATTTCCAATGTTTCATAATTGAATCCAAAATTTGTGCCCAAATTCCTGCTACAATTTTCATTTCTTGTTTCTCCTATAAATTAAATTACTAATCATACTTCTATTTAGAAGTATTGTTAAGTTTGATTCAAATATAGCGCTCTTTTGTGCTTTCAAGGTCTCTGTTCTGCTGAACTATGGCGTTTAAATGGAATTTTTTGTTGTTGTACTATGCCTTTGAATCTCCTGTAGCTTATCATCTCCTCCCTTTGATTTTGATTAAGAGTGCATTTTAAGCTTTTTCTTTTGTCATGTAATGGAGGGTTGTTACTTTTATATATATTCTTAACAACATTTCCCCTACATCAAGATTTGTACTATCTGTGAATAGATTCGCTTCTTTTCCATGGTAAATTTAACGCCCACAACAACATTGTTGTCTCCTTAGCTTTGATTTGAATGTTGAAATGGCATACAATTACGATCAAAGTGAAGATTACCTTTTCAAAATTGTATCAGTAGGGGTTTCTACAGTGGGGAAATCGAATTTACTGGCAAGGTACAACAAAAGTGAGTTCCATCTGAATTCGAAAGCAATAATAAGACACAAACAATGGAAATTGAGGATAAGGAGATCAAAGCGTAGATTTGGAACACAATAGGGCGAGAACGCTTCAGGATAGTGCTTTGGCGCAATTACATCCGCTTATTGCAGAGGTGCAGTAATTTTAGATTATTCCAATTTGATTTGCAAGATTTGATTTCGAGATGACATTAAATTCCCCTGAAAGTTGTTTCACGGGCCGGATTCTGCGAACCTGAAATTTGTTTACCAGCGTGAGACGGGTATTAATTAAAATATAGCCTATCGGCTAATAAATAAAATATTTATTTAATTTGAGAAAAAGGGAGAATTTAAATAAATAAAAATATTTATTTAAATTAGGATAGAAAAGACTTAGTGAATTAATTAAATAAACTAAAGATTTTTTTTTTAATAAGTAAATAGCTGCAGAGGGGAAGCACCCTTGTATTAATCAAAATAAGAGAATACAAGGCCTGATTTAGTGAGAGCGGTAAGGGGAAAGAACCAGGAAGAAAACCCCCTACCCTAGCTCTATTCCTTAAACAAAGAAAAACCAACAATGAAGGCTGGATGAGTACAAGACATTAGATACCAACCTCTTAGAAGTAGATAACAGAGGATTTAAAACAAAAACAAACAATAACAAAATCAGAGAAACTTGAGAGAACAATGACAACCGGAGTCAAAGGGAGTCTTCAGAAACACCATCCACAGGAGCATGAGCCGCATCCAGGATAATAGGGCATTCAGTGCCACAGTTCGAGTGAGCCGCCGATTTTGCCTTCTCCCTAGGGAGTTGATAGTCGTTTGGGAACCACTCCTCACCAAGCCCAAACCCCCAGTCATTACCAACCACCAAATCTCCATTCTCCAAAATCCCAAAATCATCAGCATCTGCTAGCTCTTCGTCACGAAGAAATTTTGCCCTCCATTCCAACGTGAAGCCGTTTTGGATGCCAGCCGCTTTAAGAAGGAATTCAATGTTCTTGGTAATGACAAGCCAGGTTGCTTGAAGAGTATCAAAGTCCAGGGAGTTCACAATCACAAGCTTCCTCACCTCTGTCCCGTTGCCTAATGACATATAGTAATTTTGGGGAAGTGGAATTCTCAGATTGGCATTAGTATTGTCCAATACAACATCAATTTCCCCTAACAGGCGATGTTTAAACATCATTTGAGTTAACAACTTTTCTCTCTACTTGCTAGTGCCCATGTATATCACCATTGCAAGGAACGCTAGGATATCGACATTGGCTCTGTACCTGTGATAAGCCATAATGAATTCCTTTCCTAGAATCCTCTTAAGGCTATGGAGAATAAGAGGATGTCGAGAGAAGAGGATCTCCTGTAGACGTCTGTCCGTGATTTCGCCTAGGAAAGCCATCTGCCGACAAGTAGCTTCAAGGAGAATTGGGGTCTCCATAGCAAGTCACCGAGAAAAGAAAGCAATTGTTTGATGGAAAAATGAGGGCAATCCATTGTTAAATAGCAAGACATCAAACCAAAGAATACGACACCCAGCAAGTAGTTCCTGCCAATTGAATACACACACGTGTGAAATGCCAGTGTCCAAACAACATTTGAGTCACCAAATCTCATCAACTTAATGTCGAACAAATTTAACCATCAGGTGATTATAAGCAAATCTTGAAAGGATCTAGTCATAACTAGATATTAATTAAAGTACACTTATATCCAATTGCCATGCGGCCCAAACCGACATAGATCAATGATGACGGTAAAGTGTCACATCTCGGTGACAAGAAGAAACCTTAATAGGATATCAAGTCAATCGGTCGATCTATCCACCAGAAACCATGACCATTAGGTTAAGGAGTAAAGCGGCAACCAGGGAGGCAATACATCGGTTTGCAAACCAGTGATTAATACAGAGAGAAACTCAATTGGAAGAAGAGAGAAGAGCGCAACTGGCAAGAAACTCAACTGGAGAGCACCCCCTCAATGAGATAGTGAGGATACCATGTGAACCTGTGGAGGCAATACTACCAGTTAACATCGTTACCAACCCGCCCAACAGAGAACCATCATCTGGAAGGAGAAGACAATCGGTAGGGGCCACTACCGACAAACTCAACTGGAAAACATCATTGCTTGGCAGAATAAGCATGCCATAACACCGATGGAAGATTAGGGGGGTTCACCAATGGCTAACACCAATTTAGAGAGTCTATCAGCCTCTCAATTACCTTCCCTATAGATGTGGCTAACTCGAAATTCATCAAAGGTGGCTAACAACACCAGAATCAGTTGAAGCCACTAATTAAGGCGCCAACTAGGGATGTTATTACAATGGATCACATTAACCACATTTAATGAGTCTCCCTCCAGATGAATTCTCTGCACCCAAGATCCTTCCCTAATTGAAGACCTCTTAAAGCCGCTCTAAATTCAGCTTCATTGTTAGTAGCAACTCCAATCTTTTTCAGAGATTTCTTTTATATAGATACCATCGGAATCCCTCAAAATACAACCAATACCACTTTGACCCAGATTTCTTGCAGAAGCACCATCAAAGTTTAGCTTGCTCCACCCAGACTCTGGCACATCCCATTTCACCCCCACTCTTAGATTGACCTGATCCATCGGGGTTCCCAAGCCAAAAAGCGGTGGAATGAGTAGATTTGGAAGAGCCAATTTAATCTTCCAATCCCAGTCCATGTACAAATTCTTCTTTAATGATTTGGATTGAGCAACCTCATTCAGGAGCTCAGTCAGGTGGTTCTCAATTTTCCCATAAAGAGACATTAAGCTCATCTCTTTACCCTGGAAGATTCTACGATTCCTTTCTTTCCAAATTTCCCAAATCAGAAGCGATGGTACGATATAAAGCAAATCAACAAAAATAGCCTTTCTTGCTAGTTTAGGCCATTGCGAAAACCACTTATCCAGCCCTGATGGGAAGGGGCCGAAGATTCTCAATTTTCCCATGAAATGCCACCAACAGTGGCTGGAGAATTTGCAATGGAGTAGTAGATGATCCACAATCTCTTCATGCTCTAGACATAAAATGCATCTGCTAGGTCCATTGATACCCATTGAATATAGCCTTTCTTTAGTTAGGATCTTTTTCTGACAAGCCAACGAGGCAAAAGAGCCTGCTTTGGGAAGGAGGTGTCGATGCCAAAAAAGATTAATAGGCCAATCTTTTTTGTCTATAGTTGCTTCTTTCAATTTGTAACCAGAACATACTTTGTATTTACCATCAGAGCAACCACACCACCTAATAATGTCCTTTTCAGGGGAAGGAAAAATAATCCTTTTGCTGAGAATGTCGACAAACAAGTCTTTCTGATGCTGATCCAAGTCCAAGGGATCCAAGGAGTTCCATTTCCACTTAGCAATACCATTTTCTTGGATAGGATAACCATAATCACATAGACTATGCCCCCAAAGGTGACAAGTTTCTACTATAATAGGTTGTAGTGAGGGATTGAGACATAAGGCATCTTCACCAGCCCAAGAGTCAATCCAAAAGGAGGCATCCCTACCATTCCCGACATCCCAGGTAACCTGATCACTTATGATTTCTCTGCTATCCACAATAAAATTCCAGATGGCCAAGCCTCTGGGGGGGTTGTTTATAGTGAGAATCCTTTTTGGCTCTAGGGAGTCCAGATATTTATGTTTTAGAAGCCTTGCCCATTTTTGTTTCCCACCACTACAAATTTCCCAAACCAATTTTGCACCCATAGCTAAATTCATAATCGAGATTTGGCGAATGCCAGCACCCCTTGACTTTTTTGGTTGGCAGATCTTTTTCCAAGCTACCAAAGGAAATTTCCCTTTGTCATCCGAACCATTCCAATGGAAATTTCTCATTAAAGAGATCAATTCATCTTCAATTGCCATCGATAATCTTAGGCAAGCCATGGAAAAACCGGTATCACAGAAAGGACCGATTTTATCATAGTGAGTTTCCCAGCAGAGGATAACCACTTGCCTTTCCAAATTGCAAGCTTGGATTTGCACTTATCAATAAGATGCTTCTAATAGTGAGTTCTATTACTGCCAATAAAGAGGGGGGTTCCAAGAAATTTCCCTGGGAAGTTTGCAACTCTGAGATTAAGAATCCTTGATAATACACCTTGCAAGTTAATCGGTGTGTTGACAAAAAACACTTCAGATTTGTGCCAATTGATTTTATGCCCGGAATCCATACATTAATCATCGAGGCATGATTTAATTGTTCTTGCCTCCCTCCTACAAGCCGAACCAAACATAATGGTATCATCGGCAAATTGCAAATGAGTCATTTTTTCAATCCCTGTTGCCACATTGACTACAATCCAACGATCATCTTGTTGAAGAGCTCTTATTGATCGACCTAAGGCTTCAACCATTATGATAAATAGAAATGGAGATATCGGATCGCCTTGTTGAATTCCTCTTGTCGAGGAAAAGAAGCTATGAGATGAGCCATTAACCAAAACAGAGAATTTGGGGGAGGATAGACAACTCGTGACCCATGTGATCCATTCCTTGCAAAAGCCAAATTTATTAAGAACATCAAATAAGAAATCCCTGTCCACCATATCATAAGCTTTATCTAGTTTTAAAATCATGCAGGAGTCCTTGGTTTTCCTAGCCGTGTGAAGCGTTTCATGAGCAATGATAATGCCTTCCACAATGGATCTTCCAAGGGCAAAACCACTTTGTTCATCTGATATGATGTGTTTAAGGAGGGGCTTCAATCTGTTGGCTATGATCTTTGTTACAATCTTATAGACCGTGTTGCATAAAGCAATGGGCCTAAAATCACTCATCTGTTGAGGGTTTTGCTTTTTTAGTATTAGAGTCAAAAAGGTGTGATTAATAGCACCTAACATAGTCATTTTCTTTCTTGATTCTTCTACTGCAAGATGTAGATCTCGAGCGATGATATCCCAAAAATGATGGAAAAAAGTAGCAAGGAAGCCATCAGGGTAGGAGTCTTATCAAGTTTCAGCTGGAAGGTAATCTTCCTTACTTCATCAATTGAAATAGGAGTAAAGAGCATTGTATTTTGACTATCAGATATTATGGATGGGATTGAGTTAAGAATTCTAGCTCTTGCTTCATGATTGATCATTCAATAAAGAAACAAAGAATCTTACAACTTCTTGCGCAATATCCTCATAGTTCTTGACAGTGACTCCATCCGTCCTCATAATCTCCGATATTTTGTTCCTATTTCGAATGGTAATGGCCAACTAGTGGAAGAATTTGGTGTTTTTGTCACCTTCCTTTAGCCATAACTCCCTTGATTTTTGACGCCAATGGATTTCCTCACACCGAAGGATTTCATTTAGATCAGATTTGAGAGTATTTTCTTTGATAAATAAATCCTCATTCATTCCTAAAGTAATAACAAAGTTGGTTATTTCTTCCAGCTCAGCCTTAATTCTCAATTTCTCCATATGAATATTCTTGAATTGGCTCCTATTCCATTCTTTGATCTTAACCTTGATATACTTGAGCTTCTTATTGAGTATGAATAATCTCGAATGGTTCCCAAGAACCGATTCATTCCACCAAACAGATATAAGATCATATAGCTTAGCTACTTTGAACCATATTTTCTCAAACCAGAAAGGAGTACCTCCCTCCACTTGTCCCATAGCGACCTGCAAACAGATCGGGTAATGATCTGATCTGATAAGCGGGAGAATCGATGACTCTAAAGATAGATTTTGTCCTAGCCACTCACCAGTAACAAGAAACCGGTCAAGCCGTTCAACAATATTAGCAAAACCCACTCTCCTGTTCATCCATGTAAAAACTCCATTTTTAGGAACAATGTCTAGTAGGTGATTCTTCTCAACAAATTCCAAAAAGTCCTTCTGGGATGTACCAGTCCTCTGAATACCCCCACTTTTTTCAATGCCGGAAAGGATTGCATTGAAGTCCTCGGCTACCACACAACTGCCATTGGTAATACTGTTAAGTTTGATGGTTAAGAGATCTCAGAGAGCATGTTTATCACCAGCAGAAGATGGTTCATACACATTAAAAAGATTGAAATTCTTATTCCGTCCAAGGATAGTTACCAAGCAATGTTGCCAATACTTATCTTTCCCAACAAGAGAGATCCTAACATTCATGGGATTCCAAATGATTCCCAAACCACTAGAGGCTCCATTCGATTGCCTAAACAAAACATTCCACTATTTCCAAACTCTCATTTTAGCATCAGTCTTAGCCATACTCCATTTAGTTTCTTGTAGCAGCCAAATATCTCCTTTGGTGTCATCAATCTGGTGCTCAATCAAGTGCCATTTATCAGGGGCATTGATGCCCTTGGCATTCCAAGATAAGAGTTTCATTGCTCCTGGGGAAGGACATTTCCCTTCCCTAAATTAAGTTTGGTTTGACCACTGGCAGCACTAGCCACTGCTAGCATAATTTTTTTTGATTTGCGCCCCCACACACCCTTTGGCTTAAAATTTGGTTTATCAATAGTTGAATTTGACTTCCCAAAACCTTTTGTAGTAACCTCCAGTATAAGATCAGAGTCAGGTTCAAAGTCTTCATCCCCCTCCAAGTAGGAAGATTCAATTTCACCATCTTCTAATTCAATACCTATCGAGGAGAAAATATTCCCTCCCATCTCCCCTAGAGCACTAGCCTCCATACCTTGAGTGTGAAATTCGCAATCTTCAATTACCAGTTGATTCCTAGGAACAAGAGGAGAGGGTGGAAGCGAATCTGCTAATTTGGATTCAGTATCCTCCTGTAAGGTTTTAGTCTTTTCCAGAAGCATGAGTAGATCTTGTTGGCTCTCTCTTTGACTAGAGGAGGGAGGATATATGTTCAAAGTAGATTCCTCTGTCAATAGAACATTCTCATTATCATGAGTTTCATTGTGAAAATCGTCCTCGGTATCAATGGAGATAGGAGGTTCCGGTTGCAGCTTTTCTTCAACAGGAAATTGCATACAGGAATAACTTCTCTGTATTGTAGCTGAAACATCACAACTTATGCCGGTGTGGTCCAAGGAGAAGCATTTAGGAAAAATATGCAACTGATCTTCTCTATCAATCTTTTGGATCCAGATCTTCCCAACACCAATAATTTTTACTTCATCGGGGATCTTGGTGATTTGATCTATGCTAATACAAATTCTGAGGAAGCTTCCCCATAATTTATCCTCCAAAATGTCATCAACCGATACAAATGTGCCAAGGTTTTTGCATATATCCTTAATGAAATCAATGTTCAAGTAATCCGAGGGACAGTTGTAGAATCTTATCCATACCTTGTTGTCCGATAATACATGCGTTCGGGGATTGAAATTGGGCTGCCAATCAATGATGTGAACTTCAATGCCATCCAAGATATATAGACCTTTGTTTTTAGCTTGCCATTTCTCTTCATTGCTCATAAATTCAATCATATATAAATCATTTGGGAGAATATTAATGTTAATATCCTTTCCCCATTGTGCTCTACACCAGGATTCAAAATTGTCCTTAACCCGTTTTCCACCACCCCACTTGATGAAAAGGCAAAACTCAAGCAAACTCGACCTAGCAGAATTAATTTAATTTTCATCCAAAAAGATGGTAGGTCTTGAGGTTTTTATTACCGGTTTAGGATGACGAGATCGATGAGGGAGGAAGGTCTGTCTTCGGAAGTCAGGGTTACTCTCTCAGTTCGACCAAGGGTTTCAATTTTTAGGACAGAAGTTGGATCTCCAAAACCTAGCATGGTCCGCCCTTGAGTTATCTTGTCCGAAACGCCCATTCCACATTTGGAAATTACCATGAACTTTTGGAGGGACCAAAATAGGTTCAGAATGAGGATTGCCTCTCTCAATTGCCGCATTGAGGATGCTAGATTCAGGCGATGGATACCAGTTTTAGGGGGCCTCAGAAGCAAGATGCTTAGCCTTGCGAAACCAACCTTTGTTATTCCAAATGAAACCATTTTCCTTCCATTTATGTGGGTCAATAGGGTACTGGTTACCACTTGAATACGGATTTCCATAGTTCATCCATGGTCTGGAATATCTGTTACCCTGGAACATGTCTGCTTTCCCAACATTAACCAGTTTATGAGAAGATTGCAAGCTACCTATTTTGATGGGAAAGGCAATATCTGCTTCATCGCTCCATGATCCAACCTTCGCATCCTGAGTGCCAGAACTTCGCACATCGCTAGCCCTACTCCTATCGCCACTGCCGATCTTGCTGCCTTCCAATGCCACCATTTCCCAAATAAATAAACTAAAGATTTATTTAATTAATAGATAAAATTTTAAGGAATTAATTAACAAATAAAATATTCATTTAATTAATAGAAGAATATAGGAGAATAATTGAATAAATATTAAATATATATTTGATTGGGCTAGGATAATTTTAGATGTCTACATTATGCCCATATTTGAGACAATGCAACTTGTCACATTGTTTCAAAGAAGATAGATTAACTAATACATAGATTTACCCTAATAGGGAGGGAATTGGTATGCCCCCTCGAGAGATTGGGTGAAAATTTTGAAAAAGTGTCAGTCAATTTCTTGATTGAATAGAAAGGTCCAATGAGGTTTGAGGTCAAATCTAAATGGGATAGGTTGGACAAATAATAGGCTCAAAAGGAATCACAAGACATCATAGAGACCACGATGAATTAGGATTATGATACCGATAAATAGGAGGTTAGGAGGAGGATCTCTATTAGGATTGATGATAGTCCCAAAGATACTGAGAGGGGGGGTGAATCAGTATCTAACTGGTTAGCTGAATAATTAACCTTATTAAGTATTTTTCATTCCAAAATAGTGTACCAGTAAATAATAATTAATGCAGTAAATATGAACAGTAAAGACAACATAGAAAGAACACCATAACACAAGATGTTTAATGAGGAAACCCGGTGTGGGAAAAACCTCGGTGGGATTTGTGATCCACAATATTCACTCACTGGCCAATGAATGAATATTACTTATAAGAGGGGCCTAAACATGGAGGAAGGCCAACTGCCTAGAGCTCACTGCTCAATTACAAAAGGAAGTCTCACTGACTTAAAAAATGGATTATGAAAATCCAATATAATGTACTGCTAGAATTCAACATCTTCTATACCAGGTTCAATACCGGTTTAAGCTCATGCAATAACCATAAACCTTATACAAAATATTCGCTCATCACTTCTACCATCATATGTCCATCCATCACTATTCTCCTATATATCAAAATGATTTACAAGACCTCATACATATATGAGTCTTATTACAATATGCCATGTCGGCTCTACAAAAGATATTACAATTAAATACAATGAACAAAACTTTATTCTTGTCGGTTGGGATGCTGGTGAACATTGTTGTCACTGCTGGTGAAGTGCCTGCCGGTGTCAGTGCCTATGCTTGAAGATATCCACAAGGTTGCTGGTAAGTTGCCATCAATGACAACACCTTCAATCACCTTCAATTCTCATTGGAGTGTGCAATGCCAACAATCTCCCCCTTTGGCATTGATGGCAACACTCATGAGAAAATTCAAAAATTGTATCCAAAAATGAAATCCAAAATTTTACCTGTAGACACCTAAAAATGGTCAACGCTTGCGGAAGTCATACTTTAACATTTGCGCATTGCCTCATTTTAGGTTTTTGCGTCGCATTAACATTTCTCCTATGTCACGCACTTGATCTTTATCATTTGCAAGCATCGAGTCATTCTTCTGTATTCTTCATTTGTCTCGCTTTTGAATTAGGTCTTGTCGATAACAATCTTTAATCATGATTTTGGTCGATCTTTGTCCTTTTGTCAATATTGTCATATTGTGATCGATTCGTCATCGATCCTTGTCCTTTTCAATCATGTCAATTTGGTCAATTTGTCATTGATTTTTGTCAACCAATCTCAATCAAAACATTTATCAATCAAATCATTTATCAATTCAAAATCATGATCGAATCAATATCAACGATCCTTTGTCAAGACCTAATTGTCGTCCTTGTATTTCTAATTCATCTTCCAAGGTTTTGTGATTTAATCATTTAACCTTGTTTGTCATTTCTTCCTCTAGGATTAATAAATTATTTATTTATCCTAATTCTTCTTGTCACAATTAAATGTTTATTTAATTGGCTAATTATTCCTCTTTGTGGATTAATTAATAAATGACAAATTATTAATTAATTTACCTAATTCCTAATTTCCACCTATTTTCTAATTTCCTAATTCCTAATTTCCACCTATTTTCTAAATTCCTAATTTTAATTTCCACCTAATTAACTTGTCTTTAGTGCTCCCTATTTTTGTGCTTCATGCGTCATACTCTTGGCATAGCAAGATGTCATAAGGTCCTAGTTCTCTAACCATTGCATTGGAAATATGTCATAATTCATGACATAGAAGGTGTCATAACCTTCTTCTTTCCATTCAATTTTCCCATTTTGAAATCAATTGCTTCTAATATCCATTTCATGCTAAATTTGTCTTTTCTCCAATTTCTCTATAAATTGGATGATTTTCTTCAATCAAATCCCTTGATCCTTGATTCTTAGCCCCTTGATTCTTAATTAATAATTCCGATCAGACTACTGAACTTACGCTTCTAGTACTCTTGAGCTTTTCATCAATCTTGCTTTCAATTGTGTGAGCACTTGTAGGTGAGATCCACAAACCCATTGAAGAGGAAAGAACAACAATGGAGCCGCATGGAAGGAGTATTCAATTCTATATCTGGTTTGCATAATTTTTCATCTTTGAATGCTTTGTTTTCATATCTCTATTGAGTGTGCTTAGAATTAGGTTCATTTGCAATGAGTGCTCTCATGATTGAGTTATCATGTCTTGTGTTTTGATTGATCTACTTATCTTGTGATGATTCCTAATTTCTACGCTACATTAATTGGTGAACTCGATGTGAATCCTAACCTTCTAACCATCTTACTGTGTTTTGGAGTGCTTCTAAGTTGATTTGCAGGTCAAAAACTCAAAAACAGAGCCGTGCAGTGCATTCTGGAAACTTTTGCGCTTGTGTGAAGCATTCTGCGCCTGTGTTGAGACATCTTGCGCCTGTGTTGAAACATTCTGCGCTTGTGTTAGACATCCTGCGCTTGTGTCCTGACTTCTGCGCCTGTGTAAAGTCCAGATCAGAGGTGAAAAATGCAGTTTTTACTTGAAATCTTTGGTGTTTTTGCATTCTGTTTTCTATGCTTTGGATTTTGGTACTGATTATTTGTGCAGGATCTTGGCATACACATGACAAAGACTAAAAATCAAACTACTAACATGTGTTATGCAGATTCGATGGTCAAAGACAACAAATCAAACATCTAACTTGGGTTTTGCAGGTTACCTTGGAGAAACAACCAAATTGTGTGTTTGAGTTTTTTAATTAGGCACTTAGTGATTTATAAATAGGTGGGAATGAACATTTGTTTGCTTTGATTGTTAAGCATGACATTGGAGTAGGAGAGTATGCTCTCATCCTTCATAGGGTGATTAGAAATCCAGATCTTCGATACCATGCTTGTGTTGTTGATTGTTTGTCACCCTTAGAGGGCCTGCCTTCCCGACCACTTTGCTTTAGCAAGCAAGTGATAATTGTGAGAAGGGAATGACCCAAAGTGAGTACGGCTAGAATTCCTTGGCATTCTAACTCACTATAAAAAAATACCCGATGAGCAAAAGCTTTGAAGGAAGTGTTACGTGGGAATTGCAGTTACTTGGGAAGTGATGACCCTTGAACTCTTTCTCATATCAACATCTAAGTAGGGCCTCTTGGTCTAAATCGTGATTGCGCGACTACATTTGTTTGGTATCTTGATGGGCTTAATGTCTCAATCATGCCTGCATGACATCAAGGAGTAATGCTTAACAGAAATCCTTACTACATACCTTGTTTTTAGAGGCCAAAAACCCTTCTAGTTGCTTGAGAAGGACAAATTTGGATACTTGGAAGAGATACTAAGTTCGCCATGGGGAGATTTCCATGGGGACTGATGCTTGGCTGCCCTGAGAAGTGAGTGCCGTGGAGGGGAGCCCGTGGGGTCAAGCATCTATGTATTCTCGTTGAATCCCATAATGAGTCTACCTCTCAAGTACCTAATGTCCTTGCCTACCATAAGAAATGTGGGAATGAGCATGATTGTCTTGAGTCTATGTTGCAATATCTTGTATTCTTTGATTGTCAAAAGTTGAATTGCATCCCCTTTCAAAAGCAAAACACATTGATCTAGCATAAGATTAAGCACAAGAGGCATTCATCCAACAAAAGTTCAACAAGGTTCAAAACACCTTCAAACATGGTTGTCAAACATTGTTCAAAGTCTTGTCTCAACATTCATTTCACTTAGATTTAGGTGCATCTTAGGTTTGCATTTTGCAAAATTCATTGTCAACTACCAAGGTTAGGTTTCACTTAAGTCATATTCTTTTGCATATCAATAAGGGTCATCCATTTGCATGTGTCCTCTTGCATTAGAGTAATACCATTGTCATACATTCACATTTGCATACCCTAGGTCTCTTCATTAAGTTTAGGTCATTATCACATCATATTAGGGTCATTTGCATAGTAATTGTCCCTTTGCATATAGTGTCAAAACTAGGTTTTGTTATACTTGAGTAATCCAAATCTTTGATACAACCCTAAGTCATTGTTAGGAAGTCTAGACCTTATCAAATCTTTTGTCCTTTTGTCATCAATATCATTTCGTCAAACCTAGCTTAGTATCCAAGCATATAGGGGAGACATTGTCATTTTGTCCTTTTGTCACTTGGTCCTTTTGTCCTTTGAGGTCTAGACATCATTTCAATTTCCTAAGGGTCTCTTTTTTAGATTTGCATTCCAAAAGTTTGTCAAAATCTTGAAAAACAACCAAAAACATAGGTTGCATTCTTGCCATAGATTGTATTTTCATTCATTTAGTTTGCATTTAGTTGCATATCATATATTATCCTTGAAAAATTCCAAAAATATTGCATTTGCATAGTGACATGTCTATTGAAACAAGGTTCCAAGCACCAATGATGCAACAAAGTTTGATGTATCAACCAACAATGCAATCACAATTCTATCCAACCCAACAAAAAAGCAATATTGATCAAACTTTTTATGATGAAACAAGTCTCCAAATACAAAAACTAGAGGAGAAACTAGCTCAAGAAAATGAGATTTTGGAACAAAGAGTGAAAAACATTGTGAAAAATAGATCACAAATGTCCAAAGTGTTTCGAAAATTTCCAGGTCAAAATCTAAAGCTTGAGCCAATTGATGTAAGGTCTCTTATTGAACGATCAGACATACCAGCTCTCCTCTCCCAAATAGAGATGATGAAACAATTTCAAGAGAAGAGACAACATCAATTTCAACATTATGTGCCTCCACAACAAGAACAAGAAGGTGTTTACTATCAATCAAATTTTCAACCATCACAACCAATTGTTCAACATATACAACCAACACAACCAATGGTCCAATTTCAACAATATGTCCAACCAACTATACAATGTCAACAAATAGTTCAACCACTGGTGGAATATCAACAAGTTCAATCAACATATCAATGTCAACAACCACATTCACAAATTCAAAAACAAAACTTGCAACATGCACCAAGCCAAATTTTGAACATGTCAAAACAATCTGATCAACATCTAGTTCAATATCAAAACATGACATCAGATCATAACCAAATTATTTCCAAACAAGTTCAAATTCCAAGTCCAATCATGTCAAAACCTCGAAAGAAAGGTGGCTTTATTGCAATGCTCTTAAGGAACCGACCAAGTGAGTTTATTGAGGAAGATCAAGATAATACAATTATGTCTAGCAATGCCTCATCCCCTGACAAACAAATTGACTCTCCAGTGGCATCTATCCCTACACCTCTAGAAGTTTCACAAGAACCTTCCATATTGTCCTCATCAAATAATACACCCAAGGATGCAATTACCCAAGGGCTATCCATAATTGATTGCCAAGATAATCCAATTCATGATGCACGTCCTTGTCATGTTTCAGAAATACAAGACCCAATGCCACCATGCACTTTATTGCCATTACCTATTTTAGAGGACCCCATTCCAAGTCTTTCTTCCTCATATTCAAGCATTGATTCCTTGCCAGAATCCACAAATGTTCAAAGTGCATTTCCTTCATGCCAAAGCATTGATTCCTTGTCAGAATCCTCCATGCATATCCAAAGTCCAACCTCATGTCAGGAGGATAATTTAGAGCATGAAGAAACATGTCTTAAAACAGATCAAGATCAAGATCCTGAAACCTTATCATCCCATCCAATTGTTGACCAGGACCCCATCTTCCTAGACACTCACGATGATTCCCCTATTCTTGTCCATCCTATCCAAAGTCCTATTGACACTCCATTCCCCGAGAAAGATCAAGATATCCCAGTCCATCCAATCCCAAACGATCCCCTTCCATTTCATGAACACAATGTCCTTTCAAATCCCGTTGACATTCCACTTCCTAAACAAGATCAAGATATCCCTTCCATTCTTTCTGACGATCCCATTGAAAGTCAAGAGCAAAGCACCTTTAAAGAGGATTCCAATGATCTTCCTCCTTGTCAAGATCAAGTTATTCCTTCAGATCCTCCACAAGATCCTTTTGTTCCTCCATCTCCTTGTCTTAATGCTCCATATACACTCCAAGGTCTCATTTCTTTTGATGATCCCATTATTTCTCCCATTCCATCTCTTGAAGAGCCTGTCATTGAACCATGTCCACTACATAATCCTAGTCCCCCTCATGATCCTAATCCCCCTCAGGATTCTAACATGTCAGTGCAAGATGTTCATGAACCCTTGACATGCATAATGGGTTCTTCCACTTTGGTGCAATCCGATCCACTTCAAGATCTCATTATTTCTCTCATATCATATCCACCTCATAATGGACTTGCGTCTTCTTCTCAAAGCAAAGAGTATCCTACAAGTCAAGATATTCATAAAGGCAAAGGAGTAGACCTTCATGAGAAAGAACCCCTTCATATCAAAGAAGATCTTAAGGGTCATGTCTACACAACTCATTCTCAAGATGTTGGTATCCCTCCATCAAAATCCAAACATATCCCTTCCCCATCATCGCTTCCATCCATTCTAGGTCCCTATATCCCTCCATCTCCTATGCAAGGTCAGCAAAGGCACACATCCTTGAGTAAATTTCATCAATCCAAAAGAAGTCCACTTCATTCATATCCATCCATGCATTCCTTTCCTCCTCCAAGCAATTTGGATGCCAAGTATAAATGTCATAAGTCTAGCAATCCACATGTATTCAAGGATCAACATGTCCAATATAATCGACATGTCAAAAGAAAGAAAAATATGATCTATAAAGAAAAAAATATATCCAAAAGGCCACAAAGGCCCATTGGGAAAAATAAAGCAAAGTCAAAATATATATGGGTTCCTAAATCCCTTGTGCAAGTAATGCACTCCAAGGAAACACAAAAGAATGAAAAATCAAAAACCATGTGGATCCCTAAGAAGCTCCTTGAAGCACAAAAGCCTAAAGAAACATCCAACTTGGCATCAAAAGTTGCTATTCCTCCATCCAGACATTCCAAGTCTATTCCTCCATCACCTTCTTCATCCATTTTGGGCCCTTATGTCCCAAAATCCATAGTTGTTCCTTCATCAAAATCTCAATATCCAAAATACGTTTTTCCTCCATCAGTCCATCACCCCTCAAGGTGTGTGCCAATGTCGATCTTGCCTTCATTTCCATCCCCTAAATCCCAATTCTCCCAATACCCTATCCATTATCCAATGCATATTTTCCATCCTTCAATCCCTTGGATCCGATCCTTTGCATAAATCCTCGCCTTAGTTTCATCTCTTTTTCCATGTCCTCATCCTACCAACGTCTTTGAGCATACTTTTAAAGGTCATGGTCCTTTTTTTTCAAGGCTACTATCCAAACAAAAAGACTCTTGAGTCCTTCTTCCATCCCCTATCATGTGTCCATCTTCTTCTGAAAAAGTCAAAATACAAAAAAAAAAAAAAAAAGTGAAAAAGACAAAAGCAAAAATAAAGAAAAATAATTCGTCCACTGGTGAAAAACTGGCAAACAGGCGCCTTGGGCAAGTACCATGATGAAAACCTGGCAAACAGGCGTCATGCGTAATCAATGAACTTCTTGCACACCAAACTTGGGGGGCAGATTTCCTCCTTATATCGTATTGCCCTTCGTTATCCTATCGAACCTCTATCATTACCCTTCATATCCTATTGTCCCTCATGTCCATTTCCTCTTTCCACCTTTGATCTTGACAAGGCTGAGGATCATCATGAGCATCATGCATATTGTTTGCAGCTTTTAGTCTATCATAGCTTTTGGTCATTTGCCCATTTGCTTATTTCAACTTTTCATCCATATTCCTTGTCTTATTGAAACTTTCTACCACTATCCCGTATCCTATCCCGACCTTCAGTCCATGTCCCTTATCCATTCTTGGTCTTGCTTATCCTATCCATATCTTATCACTATCGATACTCTCTTTTTCATTCCTTGATCTTGATCTGACATAAGGACGCAAAATTTAAACATGGTTTCAAAAACCTCCTGACATGTCCCTCATGCGATCTTCCTGCTTTACATTGTCATATCCAGTCTCTTGTCCCATCATGCCATAGCCCTTGGAAATTGCATCCGTATTGTCTCCACGATAAAAGGCCTTTGCCTTCCCTCTATCCACCATCATTTCAGCAAGCCTATTTATTCACCTATCATATTCCTTGCCTTGCTAGACACTGGGGGCAAAATTATTGAAAAAAAAAAATCATAAAAAAATTTGAAATAATGTCCTGAAAAAATTCATAAAAATCAAAAAAAGTCCTGAAAAAAATCTTCAAGCAAAAAAATCGAATAATGTCCTAAAAAAAATTCAAAAATATCGAATAACGTCCTGAAAAAAAAAGTATCTAAAAATCAACAAATAAAAATCCCTAAAAAAATCATATAAAGTCCTGAAAAAAATGAACAAAAACATTTCAAAACATTAAAATCCAAAAAAAAAGCATCTTGTCAATAAAGGATCTCTTTCTGTGCATAAAATAGATCACTGAGTATACATCTAATGACTCGCAATCCAACATTGTGCTTTAATGAAATCACACTTAAACAGATGAACTTTTTCATTCAAACCAGACATTCAAACTGATCAAAATTGTCTTATCAATCGAACGTTACCATCAACATCATTCGTCCTTGGCACACTATCATGAGTCTTATACAGGGTGTGGTATACTCGAAACCAGACTGTGTCCTGTCTTAGACGGGGTCCCACATTCCCTGAAACCAGACAGCATGATCGTCCTATCAGCACTTTCAACTTTTGACAATGAAGATCAAGATGTTTGTTTGATTTGTTGGAATTTGTGCATCTTATCTTTTTCTTGATTTATCTTCGATCATGTTCCTATGTTGCTCGATGATGTCACTGAGTGATTTAGAGTGACCGGGATGGCTCATGGTCTTTTTCTTTTCTTGATTGTGATTGTCGTTTATCTGTGATGTGTCTATCTTTTGCAAAAAGGGTTGCATTTCAGCTCAGGCCTTCAATGCCATGATGCTACGCATCCATTTTGCTATATCAAATAAAGGTTCTCACCTACTTATGTGCATATGTGAAAGCAAGTTTTTCTTCATCTCTAACTGTCCTCTGTCTAATTTCTTCTTACTAACATTTCTTCTGTCAGTCTTCGCAGTCCGTTTGATCCTATCATTTTCTATCATTCTTATCGATCAAGTGGCCTCTTTTCTGCATGTTTCCGGCCAATTCCTCAAGGGGGCATGCATATGTCATTGTTATTGTCTGGAGCATTTTCATATGTCATTGTTATTGTCTGGGGCATTTTCATATGTCATTGTCAGCATCCGGGGCATTTTCATTATTGTTCTTTGAAACAACGCTTACAATCGCATTGTCTCAAAGAGGGGCAAAATGTAGACACCTAAAAATGGTCAACGCTTGCGGAAGTCATACTTTAACATTTGCGCATTGCCTCATTTTAGGTTTTTGCATCGCATTAACATTTCTCCTATGTCATGCACTTGATCTTTATCATTTGCGAGCATCGAGTCATTCTTCTGTATTCTTCATTTGTCTCGCTTTTGAATTAGGTCTTGTCGATAACAATCTTTAATCATGATTTTGGTCGATCTTTGTCCTTTTGTCAATCTTGTCATATTGTGATCTATTCGTCATCGATCCTTGTCCTTTTCAATCATGTCAATTTGGTCAATTTGTCATTGATTTTTGTCAACCAATCTCAATCAAATCATTTATCAATCAAATCATTTATCAATTCAAAATCATGATCGAATCAATATCAACGATCCTTTGTCAAGACCTAATTGTCGTCCTTGTATTTCTAATTCATCTTCCAAGGTTTTGTGATTTAATCATTTAACCTTGTTTGTCATTTCTTCCTCTAAGATTAATAAATTATTTATTTATCCTAATTCTTCTTGTCACAATTAAATGTTTATTTAATTGGCTAATTATTCCTCTTTGTGAATTAATTAATAAATGACAAATTATTAATTAATTTACCTAATTCCTAATTTCCACCTATTTTCTAATTTCCTAATTCCTAATTTCCACCTATTTTCTAAATTCCTAATTTTAATTTCCACCTAATTAACTTGTCTTTAGTGCTCCCTATTTTTGTGCTTCATGCGTCATACTCTTGGCATAGCAAGATGTCATAAGGTCCTAGTTCTCTAACCATTGCATTGGAAATATGTCATAATTCATGACATAGAAGGTGTCATAACCTTCTTCTTTCCATTCAATTTTTCCATTTTGAAATCAATTGCTTCTAATGTCCATTTCATGCTAAATTTGTCTTTTCTCCAATTTCTCTATAAATTGGATGATTTTCTTCAATCAAATCCCTTGATCCTTGATTCTTAGCCCCTTGATTCTTAATTAATAATTCCGATCAGACTACCGAACTTACGCTTCTAGTACTCTTGAGCTTTTCATCAA
This sequence comes from Cryptomeria japonica, assembly GCF_030272615.1. NCBI lineage: Eukaryota > Viridiplantae > Streptophyta > Pinopsida > Cupressales > Cupressaceae > Cryptomeria > Cryptomeria japonica. Next base: position 63,749,617 of record NC_081414.1, on the reverse strand, counting down.
TCTTGCTTTCAATTGTGTGAGCACTTGTAGGTGAGATCCACAAACCCATTGAAGAGGAAAGAACAACAATGGAGCCGCATGGAAGGAGTATTCAATTCTATATCTGGTTTGCATAATTTTTCATCTTTGAATGCTTTGTTTTCATATCTCTATTGAGTGTGCTTAGAATTAGGTTCATTTGCAATGAGTGCTCTCATGATTGAGTTATCATGTCTTGTGTTTTGATTGATCTACTTATCTTGTGATGATTCCTAATTTCTACGCTACATTACCAAAAATGTGTGTTCCAAAATGCGTGCTCCCCTTGAGTAGATGATCTCCTCTGAAAGTCATTTTTCTCTATCCTACTACTCCCTCTTTGACATCAATGAAAAAGGTTGTCAAAATTGCCAAATGAGTGTAGTCTTCAATTTGAACCTTGTAACCGGTTGGTTACAATCTAGAATAAGTCTGCTAAAACCAAATTCAAGCTCTGAGTAAACCTATTACTGTCCTTCAAAGCTGCCTCTATTCTCTGAATAGTACCAGTGAGAAGATGCATTTTCTCTTCCGGTGTCTTCTATCCTTGAATTAGTGCCTCAGAGATTTCTTTCCTTAGAGAGATGAGGTTATCTAACTTTGGACCGAGTCTACATTTTAGCTCTTTGGCTTTTCCTTTTAACCTTTCCTTCTCTTTCTCTAACTTCTCTAGTTTTTCCTCAAATCCAACAATTTCTTGTTCAATAACTGATATTGGTTCTGATGAACCAATGATATTATCATCTATGTCATTAATCTCCTCTTGAACTTTGTTGATTTTCTTGTCAATATCCACTATCAAAAGATTTGTCTTACAAGTATCTCTGTATAGTTCCTTGAACTCCATAATTATTTTATTCAGTGCCGGTAAAAGAGTGTCAATGTGTTCCATGCACTTCTTTATTGTTTCTTCAAAGAATTTATCTCTTTCATTCTCCATTTTCTTCTTAAATTTTTCTTCATTTATTTGATCTACAGTCAGTATATTGCCAGTAATATATTTAGACAATGTGTCTAACTAACTCAAAGAATCCTTATTATCTATATTGCATTTGGGTGCAATTAACTTAAGAATAGGAATTGTATCATCTAATGCCTTATAGGCCAATGCATTACAATCTGTAATTTTCTTTATTGAATCCAAGAGTATTTCAGTCACATTGGTGGGTCTAAATTCTGTCATTGAAGTACTAGATGATTGGCCAATTACCTTCACAATCTCTATGCTACTAGTGGGAGTAACCACTTTGCTTGTCTTGGCCTCTGGTGGGTTAGTTTGTGTTTGCATTTTCACTAGCAAAGGTTTTGACTTTTCAATAGTTTTTGGTGGCACTATCTTAGTGTGTACCTATGAATCAACCTATATCTCTGCTTGTGTCTCTACTTGTTTTACAGTGTTATCTACTAGTATCTCTGTCTTTTTTTCTGCATTGTCCACTACCGGTATCTTAGTTGTTGTCTGTGTTGGTTTCTCAATGCTTGCATCAGTTTTATTAGTAACCATGCCACTAACCAAGGGATCAACTAAATGTTCAGTTTGCTTTGACCTCTCTGTTTGAGTCTCAACCCCAATCTCAAAGTTTCCAGCCGGTTGCTCAGTAGCAACATCATTTTTTTTTTCCTCGGTGCTTTCTTTATCAACTACAATATTAACCTCTTGAGTGTCTATGCTCATAGTGTACAAAATTTCAGACTCAGGGTTTGTGTCCTCATGTGGTGTTTCCACATTCTCAGTAGCCGGTGTACTATCAGTCTGTACTAGTGGAGTAACTGAAGGTGGTGGTAGGTTATCAGTCACTTTTATATTGGGTAGTCCACCTACCTTGCCTTTCCCCTTGTCCTTTTAATATACCTTGAAAGTTTTAGGTCTATTTAGTTCTTCTTGTTTTTCTTTCTCAACAAAGAAAATATCCCATTTGTCAGCTGTCTCTTCTGAAATTTCATTAACCCTGCCGACCATTAGGCTCACATATTGGAGTCCACTTGAAAAGACTGTTCTGTTTGCTTCACTGATTAGTTCATCAATTTCTTAAATAGATTTTACCGGATGTACAGCTAGTAGTTTCTCAATTTTAATTTTCTTGTCAAGTTCCATAATTGCTAACCTCTTAGCATCTAACTGCCTATACAATTCACTAAGCAAATAATCTACAACTTCTATTAACACTTTCTTATATATGTCAAGATGTAGAATGATGCTATTCTCTAAACTTTCTTTTTCCTCATTTGTGAATGTATCATACAATTTTCTTACATTGGATAAATTACCATCATCTGTTATTTCATTCAGCAAGTTGTCTAGTGGTGGTATGACTTGTTTTTGCTTTCTCTTCTTTGGTGTCAACTTCTTTGCCGGTGGTCTCACTACCTGTTTCTTCTACCTTGGTGTTCTAGTTTTATTGGGAGGAGGAGAGGGTACCAGTGAGGGTTTTCTCTTCCTATCTACTCTTTTTAATTCAGTAGGAATTTCACTGTTAGAGGATGTACCGACTGGTGAGAGATGTGCCTCCAGTTGTAATCCTTGTAAGTCACTTTCCTTTATACTAGTGATATTCATGACATTTTCCTTAATTTCCTTTACTTGTTTAGATGAACTCCTTATGTATTTTTCTCTTCTCTTCCTTTGTTTCAATGTTTGTACATCACTTTCTATTGATTGTGCATTCCCAAAAACCTTTTCTTCCGGTTATCTAGGGGATTCAAGTAGGGCTTTGGCATATGTTTCAATTATGTTTACATCAGATTCATATCCCATCTCTGTTACCCATATAGTTCTAGGAAGAACTACCTCCATCCAAATTTCATCCTTCTTGATTACAAAACAAATTTCTTTTTCATATTTATCTACAATGCCTTGTGGTAGTCTTTCTCTTGTTTTAATTTTTGCTTTAAAGGCTTGGAAATACTCAGTGATATTGTTGTCCTTATCTTTCCCCATATTGGAGAAGATATCTAATAGTTGTTTTCCTATCGGTATATCATAACCAAAGTCTTTCTTGCCAATACCAGGAACCTCTTTTGTAAGATATAACATTAAACATACAAGAAGATTGCCAAAATGGAAAGTACCTTTCTTGTCTCTTTTTATCTTCTTTAGATTATCAATCAACTCATCTTTTAACCACTCACATATATCTATCTTTGCATCACTGTTGACCATATCATATGCACTTTTAATACAAAGACTGGAAACAAAGTTGCATGGGTGGCCTTATATCCTAAAATCATACTTATGAGTCTAACATTTACATCTTTTACATCATTCACTCTTACAGATATCTTGTCATAGGTTGCACCTAATAAAGTTATCACTATGTTATTAGGAACCTTTTTAGTTTTATCTAGCCTGCTACCGGTGGAGGGTAAGCTAGTCACTGCCCTAACTGCTTCCTTAGTGATTTTATGAATGGAGTCTAGCCAGAAGAATTCACCATGAACTCTATTGAGCACAATCCTTACTACTTCCTTAAGAAATTCTGGGATGTCAAGGATTTCCACAAAACCTAAAGTTTCAATAACCTTATGTTTGGGTTTCACAATTCCACTTTCATCACAGATAACATTTTTATATATTTTTCATTATTTCCTCCGAACCTAATTCCTCAATGTGGCAATGAATATATATTCTAGGGTCTTTTGCATATGTAACTCCTTTAGGGATTTTTGAAAAAGCATCGAGGGTATCATCTTGTTTTGCTATCTCAGGGATAATCTTGAAAACGGGCCTAGGGCGTTTAACTACCTCCATAATAGTAGGATTTGCAATAAATTATGGAGTAGAGGAGGAAGCCATTGATAAATACCTTAATCTGCTTGATAGGTTTGAATGCTTGAAAGAACTTGCTTCACTTCTTGCTAAGGATGCCTTCGCTTGGATTTTCATGCTCTTAGGAAGTTTGAATGCTCGGTGAATGAAAAAGAGGGAAAATCAAAGATTTATAATGTCTTTTCCTCCAACAACCACAATAAATGCTCATCGATTAAGTGTGTTGGTGTAAATAATTATTCATCTTGGATATTATTACACCTTACTTAAGTTTACTTAGGTACATGCATTTAATAGTAGTTTGGGTATGAGACACTCGGGTGTTTGTGCCAACATTGGGATAGTGTGTGTAGGAGAATTTCCACCTTTTATGGTGTTGATCTTATCTTGTTGTTACATTCCACCTCATGTGGAATATTATCTTATTTCTCCTACCTACCCACACCTATTTCCTACCTACCCTTATTTCTTATTGAGCCACATGTCATGTTTGTGTGCTCACATATCCCTAGCCTTGCCTATATAAGAAGGCTCATCTACTTTGTTTGTACGAGCAATCAATCTATATCTTGTAATGATCCAGTTGATCATATTTTGCATCTTGATAGAATACAATTTATTCCTATCATCTATTTTGTCTCTTTTATTTATGCTTTCCATTGCCTCTTGATCTTGGCAAAATCTCACATGGTATTAGAGCCATTAGAGTGCCATTGGTTTGCCAATTGAGAGAAATTTGGGGTTTGCATTTTGGAGCTTTTCTATTGTAGGTTTTTATTGGTGCTTGTTGGATCAGATCTGAGGTCACAATTGGATTGAGGAGGTTCGAGCAATTAAGAATCACCTTTTATTTCATCCAAATCCGACATCCGAGGCCAAATCTAGAGCGGTTTGAAGGTGGAGGGTGGTGACTTGTCCCGGCACTGATTTGCAATTTTGGAGCATTTTTGGCCAAATCCGTCATCGCCATTGCACTCAGAAGGCCCAAAAACCCCAAGATCGACTGTCAATTCATCGAAATCGGCCTCCATTACCCCGAGTTGAAAAAATCTCCCCTCCCAGCTCGCCATACGGACTTGCAGGTATAGGTTTGAATTTTTTTAATTTTTTAATTTAATTTTTTCCGTTTTTTTATTTTTTTCGAAAAGTCAAAAGTAAATTAATTTTTCTTTTTTTTATGGGGGGTGTTGTTTTTGGTTTTTGTTTTTTTAAGGGCGAAAAAAAAAAAAAAAAAAAAAAAAAATTGGGGGAGGGGGGGGGGGGGGTCACCGCAGAGTACCTGCGGCCCCACAGGCACTGTGGGTAATCGCAGTGTACCTACGGCCCCATAGTCACTGTGGGTAACCGCGGGCTCTGTGGCCCCGCAGTGTACATGCGGGTGTCCGCAGTACACTACAACCCCACAATGTACCTGCGGTGGTCCCGCAGTACCCTGCGGGCCCCTCCTCGCATGGGGGGGTACATTGATTTTGTTTTTTTAAATTTTTTTTTAATAAACAAAAAAAAAATCATTTTTTTCCTTTTTTAAAAAAATAAGTTTTTTAATAATAAAAAAAAAAAATTTATTTTTTTACTATTTCAGTTTAATAAGTTTTTTTCATAATAAAAAAAAAAAACTTTTTTTTGTCTTTAATAAATTTTTATTTAAGTTTTTTTTTTTTTTTTGCATGGGCTTTAATAGGTTGTTTTTATTTAGATTTTTAAAATCTTTTAAACACACAAACATCATTTAATAAGTGAAATTGGGAACACTTTTTTTCTTGTCACTTCATACCTGTCTTGCAGTGCTTCCAACCGGCAGTCGGGGGGGGGTTGATTTGCTCCTTTATATCTCTTGGCCACATCCCAATCGGAGGCGTCTTTTTCTGCAGTATTCTACAGGGCTTCTTGGTGGCATCATCTTCATGTTTCCAGATTTGCACTATCATGTTGTATGCTCTTGCATGAGGAATGTTGTACTCACACTATCATAAAGTGCCACACCTCTTTGTATCTTGTCATTGTTGACTATTTGATGTAATCCTCTTGTACACATAGATTAGGAATATCTTGTGAGACTTGGTGCATGGCTTCAGTTGAGACTTAGATTGTACACATTTGTGCATGGCTCCCATGAGACTTGGATTGTACCAATATTTCTGCTATTTCTGAGTATCCAGATGATGCTCACAGCAGGTTGTCTCCATGCCCAATCTTCATTTTGTTGCAGCGAGTGATTCATCATCATCGACTTGGTACCTGGTTTTGTCACACTTTGACATTATTGGTGCAGCATTGGCTCTCTTACTTCCTTATGGGGAGGTATTTTGGTCAACATCATTGAGAGCATTGTGTGCTTTCTTCATCTCTCTTTTGAGGGAGGGTTTTTTCCCATTGGGTTTTTCTCTCTTTCCTCGTTTATGGGAGATTGCATTTGCATTTGTACATGGGTACCTAACATGGCCTAGTAGCTGAGACCCATCTTGCATTTCTTAGTTGCATTGTAGACTTTAGTGCATTCCCCTAAGTTGCACTTAAGGGGGGGTGTTGGTGTAAATAATTATTCATCTTGGATATTATTACACCTTACTTAAGTTTACTTAGGTACATGCATTTAATAGTAGTTTGGGTAGGAGACACTTGGGTGTTTGTGCCAACATTGGGATAGTGTGTATAGGAGAATTTCCACCTTTTATGGTGTTGATCTTATCTTGTTGTTACATTCCACCTCATGTGGAATATTATATTATTTCTCCTAACTACCCACACCTATTTCCTACCTACCCTTGTTTCTTATTGAGCCACATGTCATGTTTGTGTGCTCACATATCCCTAGCTTTGCCTATATAAGAAGGCTCATCTACTTTGTTTGTACAGGCAATCAATCTATATTTTGTAATGATCTAGTTGATCATATTTTGCATCTTGATAGAATACAGTTTATTCCTATCATCTATTTTGTCTCTCTTATTTGTGCTTTCCATTGCCTCTTGATCTTGGCAAAATCTCACATGGTATCAAAGCATCTTAACACATTTGCCGGTAGAGAAGAATTCCATCTTCTCACCATCAACCGAGGGTAAACTTGCATGATTTTCAATTTGTTGCAATACCCCCAAGGGTTACTTTTCAGTTGGATGAAGAGTCTCCTGCCGGTGGAGTAATACTCTATTCTACCGGTGAAAGAATAGTTTCATCAACATTCTGATCTGTCTTTCTAATCCATTGTCTTGAAAATTCTTGCTTTATCTCATCAACCTTCTCTTTGCCTTTCAAACTGGATCCTTTATTATTTTCCTGTGAAGACTTGCTTCAACAAAATTTCGCAATATGTCCAATCTTGTTACAAGCATAACAAGTCACATTGTTTTTCTGAATAGCCTTTCCATATCCTATGCCAGTTTGTGTTATGCATTGATAAGATAAGTGCCCAAATTTTCCACAAACATAACATCTTACATTCATTCTACAGTTTTCTGAATTGTGACCAATTTTGTTGCATTTGGAACATTGACCGGTGGGTGCATTATTGCTTTGATTGTTTCTAGATCTACACTAATTTTCTCTATGACCATACTTGTTACAGTTAAAGCATTTCCCATTAAATTTGTAAGCATTAGGCTATCTTACCAGTTTACTATGATCATGATTGTTTGCAGTACCAGAACTTTAACCAACTTCAAATCCAAGTCCATTAGTGTCTCCATTAGGTTTCTGACTTTTCAGCATACCATCACATTCTTCTAAACTTTTCTTGACTTTCTCTTTATGTTGATTTACAGTAGCCAACTCATTTTCCAAAAATTCCTTCTGTCTCATAAGTTCAGTTTTATCATGTTCCATGTGAATCAAATCTATCTTTAACATATCATTTTCATGACTGAGTCTTAGATTTTTATTTCCAGCATCATTGAGTCTTCTAGTCAAGTCATCTTCATTCTTCTTTCTGTCTTCAATGTCTTTACAAAATCTCATAGTCATGTCTTGCATTTCATTCCTCAAAGTCATGTTTTCTTGCCTCATCTTGCTTACAAGCTCATTAAGAGTTTCCTTTTCATCATCATTACTCTACATCTTCTCATGAAGTTCTTTTCGCTTATTTTTAGAAATAGTGAGATTCTCTTGAAGTCCTTGAATGAATTCTTGTGTAGTCCTCAGATCATCTTCAAGTTTGACATTCTTCAACTTCTCTGCATCATAGTCCACAAGAGCTCCTTCTAATTGCTTTCTTAAATTTTCTATCTGTATCAATGTCAGAATCTTCCTCAAGCTATTAGACTTTTGAAAATAGAGGACCAAGCTCTGATAGCAATTGTTAGGATTGATGATAGTCCCAAAGATACTGAGAGGGGGGGGGGGGTTGAATCAGTATCTAACCGATTAGCAAAATATTTAACCTTATTAAGTATTTTGCATTCCAAAACAATGTACTGGTAAACAAGAATTAATGCAGTAAATATGAACAGTAAAGACAACATAGAAAGCACACCATAACACAAGATGTTTAATGAGGAAACCCGGTGTGGGAAAAACCTCGGTGGGATTTGTGACCCACAATATGCACTCACTGGCCAATAAATGAATATTACTTACATGAGGGGCCTGCACATGCAGGAAGGCCAACTCCTTAGAGCTCACTGCTCAATTACAAAAGGAAGTCTCACTGACTTACAAAATGGATTATGAAAATCCAATATAATGTACTGCTATAATTCAACATCTGCTATGCCAGGTTCAGTATCGGTTTAAGCTCATTCAATAACCATAAACCTTATACAAAATATTCGCTCATCACTTCTACCATCATATGTCCATCCACCACTATTCTCCTATATATCAAAATGATTTACAAGACCTCATACATATATGAGTCTTATTACAATATGCCATGTCGGCTCTACAAAAGATATTACAATTAAATACAATGAACAAAACTTTATTCCTGTCAGCTGGGATGCCGGTAAACATTGTTGTCGCTGTCGGTGAAGTGCTTGCCAGTGCCGGTCCGGTGTCAGTGCTAGTGCTGGTACCTGTGCTGGTGCCGGTGCCTATGCCTGAAGATATCCACAAGGTTACCGGTAAGTTGCCATCAATGACAACACCTTCAATCACCTTCAATTCTCATTGGAGTGTGCAATGCCAACAATATAAATAATAGGCTCAAAATGAATCACAAGACATCATAGAGACCATGATGAATTAGGATTATGATACCTATAAATAGGAGCTTAAGAGGAGGATCTCGTCATTTGCATCCATCACTTTCAGATATTCGAGTGCAAGGTGAAAAGGAGAGTAGAGTAGTTGCAAAAATGGTTGGTGTAGTAGAGCAATTTCATTGATTTGAGCATGTGCAAATGCATTAGTGACCAAAGGAGTATAGAGAGCTAGTAAGTTTGCCGTCACTTTTTCTTTGTCATGCATTTATAACATCATAAATAGGGTAGAATTTGTAGGTTGTCAAAAATGCAACATGATAGGGTTTAGCTAAAACTGTATCTATGGTAGTTTAGGGCGTGTATGCAGTGCAAAAACATGTTTGTGTTTGTAGCCTCATAAATTGCACATCCTTAATTAGGGTCATGTAATTCCACGCTTAGGTTAGCACCAACCTTAGTGTGTCATTTTGTATTTTCATTATTCCTTTAGGCATTTAATTATTAATTTAATTAAATCTAAACTACTCTCTTATCATTCCACACATTATTTAATTGGGCCCCTAACCCTAAGTGTGCTCCTTTTTATTTTATCTTCTTTAATCAGTTAATCATTGTCCTAATAAAGTCTTATTTTGACTTTCAAGGCCCGATTTCGCATATCTAAACACCTTGGATTGTCATACCAAGCTAGGATTAACTTTATAATCACAATACCTTGTGCATCCCTAAAAATATGGAAAAAAGCTGGCTAAACCGTGGTGATTCGCCCTAGTCCCGAATTTTTCTCCCTGAATTTTGGGATCATGTTTTGATGGTATTATAATGTTTAAATCTTTCTTTGTGTGACATTATATCAATTCTAGGTCTGCCTATCATAAAAAATAAAGTTAGGGTTTCATATATATAACCTTTCCTTTCCTCATTTGAAGGATCCACAATCAAGCAACTAAAGGAGACTCTTATGAAGTGAAAGTGCATGTTTTATGTGAAGTCTTCAATCAACAAATTCATCATTCATCAAGTCTTCATCAACCTTTTCGATCATCCATGTAAGCTTAGGAGATATTAAGAATAATAAGGAGACCACTGACTTTTGATTGGCTTGTAACTTTTCCTTGGGGTCTGGTATGGTTTCATGTTATTTTCATCTCTATGTGATTTTCACATCATCCATTTTCAGATTTACATTATTGCTTTAGATCCATATTGCATTTGTGATTTGAAACATTTACATTCCAGACATTTAGGGTCTTTACTCAAAACATAGGGTAGAACTCTAGTTTGCATTTTTAGCTCATTAAGATGTTACAAACACATGAGAATTTAGGGCATACATACTTTTCAATACTACATTGGTTATTTATGAAGGTGAAAATCACAAAAAAAAGGGGTTTGACTAATGCAAAAACCTATATAGCCACCCATACACTATTTTTCAAATTGTAGGTGCAGGTACATGATTTAGACAGAGTTGTGAACTTTCAAGAAGCCAAAATTCATAGACACAGACTCAGATCTAGAAATAGGTCCTAGATCTTTGGAATCATGGCACCCAACACCTTGGTCCTCTACATATTCTAATGATTTTTGGTAGTTCCAGTCTCAGGCCCTCCAATTTTTAGATTTCTAATATATGTCATAGTATAATAATGTAATGCCTGCCAAAATACCCTAAAGAAACTAAACAATAATATACAAATGGAGATATTTTTTTTCTTAATTAACATCTAATAACAACTAATGCAACACATAACATCTCCATCTATTTATATTCATTAACCAATTAACCAATATGAACATACTTCATTGCTCATTCATCAAATAACGTAAGTGGAAATAACACAACATCAATAACCTTTCTCTAGGGTACTTTAGCATCATTACTTAATTCATTTCCACAATAACATACTACACACTCAATATGTATATTTCACCTTCATTAATGCATCATATTCTAATTCTCTAACCATGAGATATGCAATCTACAATATTACTTATTCCTCATGATATGCATAATTTTCTTTCTACCAACGCATCTATGTGAAATCATTCCCATTTATTACATTCAATTAACATCTTCTAACACATTCACTTTCTAATCTATGAATATTCCTCTTTCAAGGTTATTTAACCTTCTAATTCGCCTCTAAACATTCCATGAAATAATACAACTAATCCATAAAGCAATTTCCATTCTATTCTAACTATAATCCTCTTATTCCCATGATTCATAAAATCACATCTCTACAATAGTACAATTACAATGTCTCTAAATTCCAACTACAATTCATCTTACAATATGAATACTTTAAATATGTCATGAGCATAGCTCTTTCTACTTACAAGATTCCATCTATGATATACCAAAGATATTAAATTACATATATTCCATCTTATCCATTACATAAATATGCTACAAGGTGCATCCATAGTACATCATGAAGAAGAATCCACATCCACGCAAGAAGAATCCAAGAGAACATCCCAATGGCTAAAAACACCAACCTCCCGACCATGTGGAACCAAAGGAACCACCCCCCATGCTAGGAGATGACAGAAGGTCCCAACACACACTCTAAACCTAAGCTGGTACCTAAAACCAAGGAGACTAACCACACAAGGACTCTCAAGCAAGATCCTACATAATACAACAAGAATGACTCCCAGAGGCATAAAACTCATCAAGACATAAATGCATCCAATAAGCATAATCACAAATCATAAAGGGAAAACACATGTATGAGTGGAGTGTCATCACATTCCATCCTCACAACATAATAATATAATAACACGTGGCACTAGCCTGATGGACATGTGGAGCCATCTCAACCTATGAGAGACTTAAGGGAGATTAGCTTACCATCTTCACGGTCTTCTCATACTTATCCTAAACCATCCTCCCTAGGACTAAGTCATGGGGCACCAATCAATTTTTCATCTTATTAATTAATCTAACTATCCAACCCATCAATTATTAGGTTATCACTTATTTACAAGTCACAGAAAACTCCAATGTGCCTTGGTGGTTTAGACTTCATGCATCCTTACAAGGAACCTCATGCAAGCCTATCTCTCGTGACCCTAGTCATCACAAGGAATCCCACTCCTCCTAACATGGCCCAACAATAAATCACAAGAGGCTCTACCACATACATACATGAAAACAATACTCAAAGCAGCCAACAACTTCCACCCATATTCTTACAACATAAACAAGGCTACAACAACATCAATATAACAAAATGAGCTTCTTGGCTAACAATAAACAAAGGCATAACAAGCCATCAAATAAAGAATAACATCATAGCAAGGCCTACTCACTTGTTGGTCCAAAACAACATAAAAATCATCTGAATCGTCCATGGCCTATCCACATGGAAGAGAGTCTAAAATACCCACAATGGTATAGAGAGTAAATATACATAAACCATCAAAATACATCAAGATTGATAAAAGCCAAATCTAGAAAGTACTAACAGACCTCAAATAAAGCCTCTGGTACAAAATCAATTCGGAACAATACTTCAACAATGACCAAAATTGGGAAAATACAAAACATGGTTAGGTTAGCGCTTTTGCCCCATAGGACAGCGCTTATGCCACACAAAACAATGCAAATGCAACATAGGACACCACTTATGCATTCCAGAATCGCACATATATATTTTGAAACAATGCTTATGTTTCCATAATCGCGCTTATGCATCCTAAGACAACGCTTATGCAACACAGAGCAATGCAAATGCATCACAAAACAATGCAAATGCATCCCAGAACAATGCTTTTGCAGAAACAATGCTTATGCATAAAACTTACAGAAAAATCAAACAACTTTCGGGTAAAATAACAAATCACAGACTTAACGAAAATGCTTGAAAAAAATATGGAAAGAGAAGCCCATAAATAAGGATTACTTGGGTATAAACACAATAAAATATCTCCAACTATAGATCAAGATTTTACTCACATAACTTTATGACATAAAATGAGTCGAACCACTGCAAAAACTCACAGAGCAACAATGAAGACAGTGCCAAACAATCACAACTGAAGGAATCACAAAGGAAGACCAATCTCATCTCATACAAGAGAGGATTAATCAACCAAGGGTTTCCACACCAAATTCATAGAGCTGTGAATGTAGACACAAGCATACATGGAGAAGCCATTGAAAACAAATGCAAAGGAAAACAACTCCAACCTGAAACTTGAAGTAATGGAAAATGAAGCTGAAGAAGAGCTCCCACAAGCCAACCAAGTCCAATCCAAGAAAGAAGCTTGCTGGAAAAATTTCCAGAGAAGAGCAAAAACCAACCCGAAAAACTTCACGGAAAAGAAAATAATAAGCAACAATAATCCAAAACCCTAGCCTTAATTTCGGCCAATCAAAATATTCTATTTTGGAATATATTTTACCAACCCACCATATAATATAATTTACTCACCTATTTTGAATTTAACCAATGAGAGTGAAGGGTAGGTAAAGTAAATAAAATATTCTTATTTAGCTAAGTGGGATCGTTTTATTTCTTTATTTAATTTAATGTGTTCATACACTCCACTTAGGAATAAAAGTCAAACTATGGAATAAATATAAGCTACAAATAAATAATCCAAAAAGGGATTAAAATCAAATAAACCAAAAGCTAATAAAATAAATTAAAGAACCTAATAAATGTAAGATATCAATTAAATATCAAACCAAAGAAGATCAAATAATTAATTAAATAATCAAATACCATTAAAGATTAAATCACAAACATTAAATAAATATTAAACAACAATAAAGCTCATCAATTATTAAATAATCATAAAATCAATAAACATTAATTATCAAATAAATGTAAATATCTGATAATTAAATATTCAGAGCTTACAAATTAAATATTTTAGAATAAACATTACCAAATATAAAACTACACATCAAGAGCCACATAATTACTCTAACATAAACAAGTAAATTAGCTGGCATACACTGAACTCACCAAACCAAAAGGCCAAGCTTACTAACTGACGTGTCAAATTATGCCAAGACTCTAACTACACATGGTGAACAACTTAGACCTAGAGTATATGAGGGGAAACTCATGCCATCTCCGAACCACATAAGCCATTGGAACTAAGACACGCTCATACCTGTGAAGCCAGGTGGAGTCAATGTCTAGTACCTGCAAAATCCTGCAACCACAAACTGACAATACAACATATATATATATATACATATATAGAACAAGCAAGTGATAGAGAATCGCGATGACATATCCTGCTCTCAATGAGTGATGTGGAATTGTCTCTATCACAGAGACAGTCAAACAATAGTCAAACACATATCATAAACATCTCATCATATGTGATCATGAAGTATGGTTAGCGTAATCATAATCATCATCGAAACCATGATAAATCTAATCTATCAATAATCCATCACATAGTGAGCATATAAAATCCATCGAGTACATATATCATCAAATCACATGATCAATCATGATAGTACCAACATCCATATAGATAATCAAAATAGCATATGTCTAATAGTGTCTAACCTCCATAATAAATCACTAAAGCACCCGAGTAATCATCATCCAAATCATCAAAATATAGTCTAGATAAGTCTATCAAGCATAATGTAAAAGTCAACTCTAAACAAAATAAGTCAAATCAAGGGTGGACACTACAAATAACAAGGACTAGAGCACCCAATACCCTGGTCCAACTCAGTTAGGCTCAGATTTAGTGACAGGTGCACATCATAAATCCATTATTAGATTTGTAGTTTTTGTCTCAATTTCATTTTTGTATCTTGTTGTTATTTTAGTTAAAATAGTTGCTTTCATTCATTTCACGAGCTTATCTTATCATTACTTTACGTTAGATTCATTTCCCTTTCATAACAACAAAGCAATAGAAACCCTAAAAGTATTCCTTGAATCTCTTTCAAAATAAGTAGTCAAAGAGAATCACTTCCTTAGGATCTTTTGTATTCCACTGTAGGGAGGAAAATGACGAGGCATTAGGAGGATTATGATAAGATGGATGGTACAATGACATGAGAATAAGGGAGGTAGATAGAAGACATGGTGATGGGTGGAAGAGGAATGTGAAGGTATATGGAAGGATTATATGGATGGGAGGAGGGATGGGTGGATAGGGGCTTAGATGGATGAAAAGTGTGATTGAAAAATGGATGCCAAAAGGTGTCTAAAGCATGTATACATGGTGGCCTTTATTTTGATCAATATTTGAAGGAGGATGGAGGATTTGAAATGAATAAGATATGATGGGAATGGTAAGTAGGATGGATGGAGGAAGTGATGGGTATGTCGCTAAAAGAAATTCCCCCAACTGTAGAGAGAAAATAGATGGAGGGTTACACATGATTCCCATCATCATGGTACTTGTCCAAGGTGCCTATTTGCCTAGTTTTTACCATCGGACAAAAAAATCTCTTTACTTTTCTTTTTCTTTTTTAGATTTTTCTAGATTTTTGGCAAGGAGTTTATGGATGAATAAGGATTTGGATAAATGAATTCAAAATATAGGTGATAAGGGAGTTGGATGGAGGGATAGAGCATCAAGTTCCATATCAAGGTAATAGGAGCCCATTTTGTATTGATCATTGGATGTTGTTACAACCTTATTAGGGTGAGTGAATTGTGCAAAGGCATGTATTAGATGATTTTGATGGGTGATATATGTGGGATAAGGGATATGGTGGTGGGAAGTGTTAGGATGGAATAATAGAAAGTGAGTGTGAAAGGGGATGTTGTCAAGACCAAAATTGGCACATATTTTAGGGGGTGTTGGATGAGTGGTGGTGAAATGGATGGAGTATGTGGATATAATGGAGGAGTTAGGATAGGGAATTTTGGGACATAGGGACCCAAAATAGATTGAGGAGATGGAGGGGAGGAATTCATAGCTTGTGGATTAACAACTTTGGATGCCATTGGGACTCTTTTTTTGGATGCATAATTAGTTTTTTGCTTTGGGATCCATATAGTTTTTGTTTTTTCTTTAGTGGTCCTTTTTGGCTGTTGGGGTTTAGTGCATTTTTTATCATATTTTTCTTTGTTTGAGCATGTCTTTTTGAGGGGACATGGTGATCCTTAGATTATTGTGGATTTTTTAGCTTTGTGCATTTTTGATTTGGCATGTAAATTTATACTAGTAACATTTAAAGGAGTGTGAGAAGGTGTATGAGATGGAGGGTAGGATGTTGGATAGGATGTATGGGTATGTGCCTTTGTTGATCCTATTTGGGAATTAAAGGAGTGATATGTTTATGATAGGTGATAGACATATGGGATTGGTGTATTGGGTGATGAGTAGGATAAGATCCAGAGGATGGGATTTGGGGATATAAGGGCCCAAAATGGATTTAGTATGTGGAGTATATGTGATGGTAGATTTTGGGATATAGAGAACCAAAATAGATGTAGAGGATGAAGGAGGAAGATGGATGGTTGTTTTGGATTGATATGATGGAGAAGGGGGAATGGTAGTAAATTGATAGGAGGAACAATGGGAAGATGTGATATTTTATTTAGAAGCACACTAAATGCACCCAAATATACAACCAATGCCATTGCATCCTAAGGTTAACAATTCTCAAGAATCTTCTTTAATGCTTTCATAAAGCTAAGGTTGAATGTAGGGACTAATTCTTCATTCTCTATATAAATATCTATGAAATATTCAAGGACTGAAGATATGTAGATTCTTTCACCAAATTTCTCATTAAAAACTTGTTTAAATTCCTCCCCAGAGCTAATAGATCCTAGCAACAAATATGAGAATCATTCTCTAGCTCCGTCTTTCAAAGATTGCACAAACAATCTTATAGTTACGTCATCATAATCTACTTCATAATTATCTATCAAATCAATGAACTTTTGAAGGTGCTTGCCAACTGATTCATCTTTATTACCATTGAATTTTGGGAGCCTTTCTTTTATTTCAAGTGGTATGATATGTCAAAAACCATCAATGCTACTAAAGTCTATAGCCTTATATCTTTTAGCGCTGAAACCTCTTCTACTACATGGCTGAGATTTATTACATGGTATGGTCACATTATGACCTACACAAGGATTCTTATACCGTTGATACATCTTAACAATTATTCCCTTACAAATATTTCTTTACAATAGGAGATATTACAATCATATTACACATTACCCACTAAAACAAATGCTAAGATCCCACCTCAAAGAGCTTGAATATAAAAGATACACATATGTCTTTCACAACAACAAGATGAATACCAATGATAACTGAGAAGTATGCTAAAACTACATCTATTCTTCCCCTAATTTAGTGTTTCAATCACTTGAGGGGGACATTTAACATATTACATTATCATAATTTCTATCAAACACAACATCACTTCTTCAACAATTATGAGAATACTTGGAAAATTTACAGTAACTACTTGACTCTCCCTTTTTGACTGAAAGTGCAGTAGATCTAGAAATTTCTTTCACAACTTCATCAAGTTCTTTGATCAGATTCACCACCTCTTTTTGTAGAGGGACAAGTTTCAAATGGCTGGAAACCATTTGAGGCACATCTTTATTATGGGTTTCTCCCAATAGTAGAATCACACAATCCTTTTCAAATTAGCTACAATAAATTTTTCTGATCTAAAATAAATTTTAGATTCTAAACATTCTCACCTCCTTACCAAATGAATTTGCAACATATCTCCCTAGAAGAGTCACTATTTTTGTTGGTTTCTCTAGTTGATTCTTTATATTCTCCTAAGAGTTAGCCTTCTTCTATTAATGAAGACCTAAAATCAATGACCAACTGACAAGATTTACTCAAGGAGTGAGTTATTACTCTACTCTTTAGGCTCTTCAAGACCCAAGTGGGTAAACCTTTTGCAATATTTATGCCTCTAACACGAATAGAAACAAGTATTGAATATAATAGATGACTCTCAACATTCTTAGCAGAATATATTAAACTACACCTACAATTGGCTCTATTCTAGTTTTATATTATTCATGCCTATCTGAGAGTAAAAAACTACTCTATTCTACTCCTACAGGCATGAAAGGTAAAGAGATTTGATTAATACAAATTTATTTGAATTTGGTTGTGAGAATCCTATGGACTAGTGCCTAATCCAGGATGCACAGTCAAAAAATCCTATCCAAATGTATATGTCAGACAATAATTCATCCTAATCAGTAAGCTTTTGTAGCACTAATGCCTAACATCAATACGACCCTTATTGTTACTATAGATATTATTCTTACAAAATTCATACTGTATCCTTAAGATTACTGCAATACGAATGAAGGAAATCAATCTCTTCCTTAAAGGGAACCCACAAACAATATTACACATTTACAAGATCTTTGTAATGACAAATAATAGAATCCTTAATATTATTATTCATGTAAGATAAGGAATACATTGTGGCTCGACAATTTCTATAGAAATATCTATGATAAACCATAAACTAATTGACATTGCCCATCAAAATATTTACATTCTTCCTCGCTTTAAACTTTCTCCATGACTCATACACTGCTACTACCCTTTCCGACAATATTTTCCCCAAAATTATGCACCTACTAGAATCCCTAAACAATAACCTTGGAATTCCTTTTATAACTACAAGGAACGCGACAAGCTTCAGACTATTTAGAAATGGCCCCTATTTCTTTTGACACATTTCCAGCTTGTATGCATAAAAGAGAAACTTCCATTACAAATTTAGAATAGGACAAAAATCAAACTATGTTTATAATAAAACATTTAGGTGGAGAATAGAACAATGTACAAGTCTAACTGCTTTAAGTCATGCCACCATCGTGTTGCTGCTAATTTTGAGGGTGAAAGACTTGCACAATACTAGCTAACATAAAATATCAACACACAATAAGAGGACACTATAAGGAAATAAACCTCAAAACTAGAGGAGGAGCTCATGGAACTAAAAAAGAAGCTAGTAAAGTGGAAGGAGAAGCATATCAAGCAATGAAGTAATAGGAACAAGGGTTCTAGCTCCAGCAATCAATTTGAACTTAATAGGCTCTTTTCTAGAGCTAGCTATCCCCTATCCTCATTGTTCTCCTCTCTTCTCCCCTTGCCTCTCAATCATCAGATGTTGAAGGAATGATGATAGGTGTGTTGGGTGAAAAGGGAATCAGGTAAGATAGGACCTAATCTCACTCTCATTCACACATTGAAATATGAAAGAGCCTAAGGAAGTGATTCACTTTGACTTCCTCTTGTGAAAAAGAGTCAAGGAATACTTTTAGGGTTTCTATTCATTTGTTGATATGAGGGAAATGAGTCAAATTTAAAGTAATAATGATAAGATAAACTAATGAAATGTATGAAAACAACTATATTAACTGCAATAACAGAAAAATGAAGAAATGAAACTGAAACATAGACCACAAATCTACCTGAGGAATTTTGATGTGCACTTGATACTAGAAATTGGGCTTGATTGAGCAGGGTCAGGGAACTGAGTTGAGAATTTGGAATTTGCAAATTGAAGTCATGAAAGCTTGAGCTGCCAAAATTTGCCACTGACTATAGAGGACTAGAGCATTGGGTGTTCTAGTCCTAGACCAAAGTGTTGGGTGCTTTGGTCCTAGGGATTTGAGACTTGCTTCTAGATCAGGTTTTGTACATGTTCATTCTAGCTTCCTGAAAGTTTGCAGCTCTGTAAAAAACCTACAAATGTGTTTACAAGCTAAAAAAAGGTGTATGGGTGGTGATATAGGGTTTTTTTGTAGTCAAACCCCTTGTTTGGGTGATTTCCACCTCCACAAATGGCCAATAAATCATTGAAAAGTGTGTGTTCCCTAGAATCTCATGTGTTTGTAAGATCCTAATGAGCTAGAATGCAAAACTAGAGTTCCACCCTATGCTTGGAGCTGTAAAAACCCTAAATGAACATAATGTAAATGCTTAAAATCACAAATACAATATGGATCTAAAGAAATAATATAAATCTGAAAATAAATGATGTGAAACTCATATAGAGATATCAAAATAACATGAAACCATACCAAACCCTAAGGGGGAGGTACTTTCCAATCAACAGTCAGTGATCTCCTTATTATTCTTCAATATCTCCTAAGCTTCGATTGATAATGAAAAAGGTTGATGAAGAGTTGATGGATGCTTGAATTTTGTGATTGTAGACATCACATAAACTTTCACTTTCATTTGATAAGAGGCTCCTCCAAATCGCTAGAGAATGGATCATTGAAATGAGGAAAGAAAAGGTTATATATATGAAACCCTAACTTTAATTTTGATCATAGGTTGACCTAGAATTGATGAAATTTCACACAAAAATAGATTTAAACATTATAATACCAACGAATTAAGATCCTAAAATTTGGGAAAAAAAAGTTGAGACCACACTGTGATTCACACTAGTCCGACCAACTTTTTTTCAATTTTTTTTAGGGATGCAAGGTGTTTCATGCTTAAAAATCATAAATTCTGAAAAAGGAAATAAGGAAAATCACAAAATCCTTAACTATTAAAGAAAATTCAAACATAAATCAATGAAATAAAATGCATGAATGAAAGAATTAAACAATTAACATAATTGAAAACCCCCTCAATTGCATTGTATCTTCCATTACTGTTCTCCAGAATTGTGCAGTTGATTAGATCTCAGGTGTTGCATTGGGATTCCTGCATAGATTAAACACAATAATTTTGAAGACTATGATTTTGCGATTTTGGATTTTAGATTCTAGGAAAATTGAGGAGAAATGATGTTGAATTTATATATTTTTGGGTGAGAAGGGGAGTGATTTGGAACTGAAGTGCTGATTGATAGTTCACTAATTTTGATTGATTAGTTAAGTGGATTGATTGGATAGATAACTCATTTGATTAAATAGTCAACTAGATAGATTGGCTAGTTAACTGAATTGATTGAGGAGAAGACTGAATTGATTGAAGAGAAGACTGAATTGATTAGGGAGATGACTGAAATAGATTGGTTAGATGACTAAATTGACTAGTTAGTCAAAAAAAGGTGATTGGGAGTCAGAAGTGGAGATTGAGGAGTTAATTGAGTTAACTGATTTGATCAATCAGTCATGATTTTCAACATGTGTTGTAGGATTTTTGAACTAAAATTTTCATCTTCATTTTGATTTTCAAATAATGAAATGCAAATGAGATTAACTGAAATTTAGATTTGGTGAAATGTAAATTTGGGAAAATGAAATTAGATTAAATGAGTTGAAATTTGAATTTGGGGATTTGGAGGAATGAATGAATGAATTAAATAATTTAAATGAACTTATTTAATCATTAGAAATGGAGTTAATTAAATAATACAGATTATTTAATTAAGGAAAATAATCATAATTAATTAAATAATTAATATTTGAGAAGGGGGGTTGATGATGAATAGATAGAAATTGGATAATTAGTAATGAGAAAGGTGATGATTTGAATTAATAAGAAGAATTAATTAGCTTAATTAAATAATTATTCAATTGATTGGATGAATAATTAGTGTGTGATTAATGAGACATTTTTAGGTGTCTACATTTGCCCCTCTTTGAGACAATGTCGAAGCGATGTTGTTTCAAAGAAAATGAAAAAATTCTACCCCAGTATGCCCAGATGATGTTTAGGGTATAATACCCCCTCAAGAGATTAATTGTGCATTAAATGCACAAATGATCTCTCAAATAACAAAGAATGTTATATGAGAGATGGAAGAATAGTTAGTTGATGGCATGAATGAGTTTGATTTGATAGAAGAGATGGTTGGAATGATTTGTAGATTGATTGATTAGATTGGTAGGATAAACATCAAGTTTGGTTTCGGGAAGGACACATCGTGTATAGGACAAAGATGATCAACACATCTGGTATTAGAAAGGACACCATTTGTATAAGACAAAGATAAATGACCGTGTCTGGTTTCAGGAAGGACACATCCTATATAAGACAAATGATAGATAAACGTTGGATGAATGATTAAGATATTATGAAAGTGAAGAATGATAGGAAATTGAATTAATTGAAGGATAGAATAGTTGATGTGAGGAAACAATTTGAGTTGGAGTTAGAAAGATGTGAGTAGAAATTGAAATGAAATTATTGAAAGTAGAATATGCTAGCTGAGAAAATGATCTTTGAGATATAATCAACATGATGAGATGAGAAAATGAAATGATATGATTGATGATTAATGATCTTTTGTGTCTTTACTCATAGTGCAACACATATTCATCACTGAGCCTTATTATGTAACAATGAAGTTGCGTACACTAGGGTATAAGGAACCAAGATGTATAGATATCTCATTGAAGGAAATAAACATGTAATAGACAAGGATTGAACCCTCCATTCTTGGAATAGCACTAGGGGTCGAGGTATGTGTGGCATTCACAAGCTAAACACTCTTATCACAAAAACGCATTGGAACTATTGTTAGAATAACTGGTGGACAACTGAGAGGGGGGGTGTGAATCAGTTGTCAAAAGATTATATTAATCAAACCACTTTATAACCCTTAACCGGAGCACATAAACATTAAATACCGAAATAGAAAAAATAGATACCGATAAGCAATAAAACTTAAGAATGAAACAAAGAATCAACACAATGCAACCATGCCACATAAGACCATGATTTGTACGTGGAAAACTCGGTAAAGGGAAAAACCACGGTGGGAAGCCTACCCACAGTCAGATGATACTTCTATAGAAAGTATGTGATACAATAAGGGGCCTGCACATGCAGGGAGGCACACTACCTAGAGCATACTGCTCATTAAAAAGGAGTCTCACTGACTATAGAGAAGTTATAACCACCTCAATATAATTGGACAACAATCCAAAAGAATGAACTGCCAATGATATCATCTACCATGCCTGATTACAGTCCTGGTTAAGCTCAATACCAGAGGCCTTTGACCTCTTACATAAACCCAATTTGATCACCTATGATCGACCGAATCTCCTTTGCATATGATATTTTATTCCATGACCATTACCACCACGACCACGATCTACAATGAGATCTTACATCAATTTATACAAACCCTAAGGCCTAAACCAATTAGGTCAGCCACCTAAAAGATATTACAATAAGACCATTACATACATCCACATTTTTTAAATGATATACCATGTCGGCTTTAGACCAAAACAACATTAACCAATCCATAAATCATCTCAGTAATGTGTAGAGAACATGTAACATGATACTAGTCCATAAACTGGACACAAATAGATTTACCACGCCAAAGCGATGTCTCCAATCAGTCGAGGCATGAACAAAGATCACCTTCTACATCCTGAATTCCATCTAGAAGCCCCACCAACACCACTTATACATCCTGTCAAAGATTCTCAGTAAAAGCTCTGCCGATAAAACCTTAAACCCTTACCAGTATATACTTACTAGAGTGTATGATAGCATCCGATCATCAAGTCAATACCAACTAACCAAAACATACTCCATAAAAATCAAACCAAACATGTCGATAGTATCCAATTGATAGTCCCTTCTGTTGGTAACACTAGTTCTTCTACTGGTAACCAAAATCTATCTGTCGGTAACCAATCATAACAACTAGTGTTGACATCAATGACAAAACATCAATGCAACACATAATCAATTCCTTCATCTTGCCAATGATCTCCCCCTTTGGCATTGATGGAAACACTAGATGTGAAAAAGAAAACATCTAAGTGCCAAGAAATGCCAAAAATTTCTCATAGAAGATATAACAATGAAAAACTGAAAAATCCAAGCAACTCCCCCTGAGGAGTGCAATCCAATCTGAAACTGATCTGAATCTCTCTCCCATATGACATATTATGACATTATTTTTCACATATAACTCTCCCCCTTTGACATCAATGCCAAAGATATGACATAGATATCAAAATCCTATGAATCTCAAAGTTGACTACTCCCCCTGAGTAGTAGCACCACTACATCAATCCAGAGCAAAGGATAAAGTTGATGATGCATATCAGATTGATGCTCTGCTCCATCAGTTAAGTTTCTTCTAAAGGGGTAGATACCCCTAACCTATCTCTAAAATATTCAAATGATTCCTTAGACAACAGTTTAGTGAATATATCTGCAATCTGCTCTTTAGTATTCACATAAACCAATTTGACTTCCTTTTCCTCCACCTTTTCTTTCATAAAGTTATATTTTATTGAACTGTGCTTAATCTTAGAGTGAAATACTAGATTCTTAGATATGTCAATAGCTACAGAGTTATCACAATAGATAACTACCAGTTCACTGTAATTTACCTTGATATCCTTCAACATTTGCTTCATCCACAAGACTTGAGTGCAATTAGTTGCTGCTGCAACATATTCAACTTTTGCAATAGATAAAGAAATGCATGACTATTTTTTGCTGATCCATGAAACCAATTTCTTTCCAAGAAAGAAAGCTCCACCAGAAGTTCTCTTCATGTCATCAGTATCTCCTGCCCAATCTACATCTATATATGCACATAAAGTGAAGTTATTATCTCTACAATACCATAACCCATATTCTATTGTTCGTTGCAAATACCAAAATATCCTCTTTACTGCACATTCATGATTTTCTTTAGGATTACTTTGATATCTTGAAACAATACTTACTAAATTCATAATATCTAGTCTAGTCTGAGTTAGATATAACAAGCCACCAATCATAGACTTATACCTTGTCGAATTTACCGGTGCAGATGTGTCTTTGATAGATAATTACTCACTTGTCACCATAGGAGTACTTATCGGTTTGAAATTATCCATACCAAACTTATTCAAAAATTCCCTTAGGTACTTAGTTTGATAGATAAAAATGCCTTTGTCAGTTTGAGTAATCTACAAACCTAAGAAAAATCTCATTTCACCAATCATAGACATTTCAAATTCATTATTTATATTATTAGAGAATTCCATGCACAATTTATCTTCACCTCCAAAAATAATATCACCAACAAATACTTCAATAATCAGAATATTACCATCAATGATCTTGTAATATAAATTACTTTCAACACTTCCCTTAGTAAAACCAAGCTTCAAAACATATTTATCCAACCTTGCATACTAAGCTCTAGGAGCTTGTTTCAATCCATATAATGCTTTCTATAACCTGCAAACCATATCTTTGTCACATGTCAGTGAAAATCCATCAGGATTCTCAATGTATACTTCTTCCTCAAGTTCACCATTCAAAAGTGCACATTTAACATCCATTTGATAGACCTTATAGTTCTTGTATGCTGCATAGACAAGAAATAGTCTAACAACTTCAATTCTAGCTGCTGGTGCAAATGTCTCACAATAATCAATTCTTTCCATTTGAAAATATTCTGTACAAACTAGTCTAGCCTTGTCTCTTACAACTTGACCATCCTCATTTAGTTTATTTCTAAAAACCCATTTAGTTCCAATAACATTCTTATTTTTAGGCCGGGGAACTAAAGTCCAAGTCTTATTCTTCTCTATCTGATCTAATTCATCTTCCATAGCCTTTAACCAATTTTTATCTTTACAAGCTTCAATAACAAATGCCGGTTCAATTTGAGAAATAAGACATACCTCTTCATTTTATAGTATTCTTCTTGTCATAACTCCCTTGTTCCTATCTCCAATGATTTGATCTTCAAAATGATTTAATCTTACATACCTTGGTGTTTGCTGAACTTCAGGTTCTCTGTTCTGATCATCAGTCTCAGTTGAATTTTCTGATTGTACTGATGTAACTGTCTCAGTGTCTTATACTGGTTGAGGCATTTCTAGATCAGTTATGATCACTTCCACTACCAATTCTCTTTCATATGATATAGATTGATCTCTGTATTGCTCATCCACTTTCACATTTTAATTTTCTACAATCTTTTGTTATAACATCTATATGCTTTGCTCTGAATTGAATATCCAAGAAGTATCCCTTCATCACATCTAGGATCAAACTTCCCAATTGAATCATCCCTTTTGATATAACATTTACTTCCAAAAATTATGAAATATTTAAGAGTAGGTGTATGTCCAAACCATAATTCATAAGGAGTCTTACTGGTTTCACCTTTGATATGAAATCTGTTGAATGTGTAGACTGTTGTACTCACTGCTTCTCTCCAGTAGATGTGAGGCAATTTATCTTCCATCATCATGGTTCTTACTGCATCCAAAATGGTTCTATTCTTCCTTTCCACTACCCCATTCTGTTGAGGAGTCCGGGGTGCAGATAACTGTCTCCTAATTCTATTTATCTCACAAAAATTGTTAAATTCATGAGATGTGAATTCACCACCTTGATATGATCTTAGACATTTGATTTTGAATCTAGTTTCTATTTCCACGTTTGCTTTAAAGATCTTGAATTTCTCAAAAGCTTCAAATTTCTCCCTTAGAAAAGTCATCCACATCATTCTAGAATAATCATCAATTATTAGCATGAAGTACCTATCACCTTGAAAGCTTCTGGTCCTTGCTGGACCACATAAGTCAGTATGAATTAAATCAAGAACATCATTAGATTTATCATTTATGCTCTTAAAAGAAGTTCTAACTTTCTTTCCCAATTGACATTCCTTACATACCAGATTATGAGGCTTTATAATCTTAGGTATATCTCTAACTACCTTTGTTGAACTGAACTTAACAATAAAATCAAAATTAACATGACACAACCTCTTATGCCATAACCAACTCTCATCAATATGAGCAATCAAACATTTCTTATCACTGGTATTTAAGTGAAAGATATTACCTTTAGTCTAAGTATTGGTTACAATCTCCAAACCAGTTTTGTTAATGATTTTGCATTTTCTATCTTTGAACTGAAGTTGGAATCCCTTATCCACCTAGACCAACACTTAAAAGATTATGCTTTAAACCTTCTACATAGTATACATTATTAGTATTATGCTTGCCATCCAGAGAAATAATACCTTTACCTTTGATCATGCATTCTTTGTCATCCCCAAATCTAACTTGACCACCATTGTATTGTTTTAGGGACAAATTTTTTATTTTATCTCTAGTCATATGATGTGAGAATCCACTATCAATTACCCCATTCATCCTTGTCTTCAAATTTTGCTACCAAGGCCTTTTCTTCATTCTTGATAACCAGTTCTGGTTCATCTTCCTTTAAAGCATAGAACACCCATTCCTTTCCACTATCATATCCACTAGCAGAGTCTCTTGCCGGTTCAACCTCTCAGCCATCACTTACTCCTTCCTCATCTACTATGTAGCATAGTTTGTTTTTCTTGAATCTATATTCCTTCTGATCAGGCTTAAATTATTTATTAACCCTTTCTTCAAATCTTGCATTCCTTTCAGGACATCTATATGCAAAATGACCAATCTTATTACATGCAAAACATTTAAAAGGTGCTTTTCCTTCATACTTACTTCCTGCTGGTCCTTTAGGTACTCTTCTAGAAAATAGGGCTTCAAGTTGCTCAAATTCTTCATCCTCTTTCCTCATATATTCCAATTGTTTTGCATATATGGATTTCTAATCACTTTTGTTGGTAGATGATGATGCATGAAAAGCAGGTTCAGATTTTGCAGCTCCAAAGGGTCCAAATTCTTCAAGCTCAAAAGCAGATAATTTCCCAATCAGAATGTCTTTGTTAATTGAAGTGTTTTCCATTGTTCTCAATTCATTAATTGCAATAGCCTTCATCTTGTAATCCGATGGTAGGGCTCTCAAAACTTTAGAAACTATTTCATCTTCACTCGAAGATCCTCCACAACATTGAATTTCTATGACAATCTCATTTACTCTTTCCATAAATGTAGCAATTCTTTCATTATCTTACATCTTCAAGTTCTCATATCTTACCTGGTAACCATCAATTTTAGCAATTTTGACAGTAGGGTCACCTTCATTCAGAGTTTTCAATTTATCCCACATAACCTTTGCAGATGATTTATTAGTCAATCCCATGATTTGCTGATCAGTGAGTGCACACAAGAGGGCTTCTCTTGCTCTACAATCATTTTCAATATTTTTGTCCAAGTCTGCAAGAGTAGGATTCCCAGATGCCGGATCATAAGGTGTATATCCTTTCTTAGTGATCTCCCAAATATCCTTGCCAAGACATCTAAGATGAGTCTCCATTTGGATTTTCCATATCCCATAGTTTGTTCCATCAAGCTTAGGGATTTCTCTTCTGAAAATAGTTGCCGGTGGATTTGAATAATTAGTTGACATAGAATCTACCTCAAGCAGTTAGGCTTCTGCAAAAGAGGACCAAAGCTCTGATACCAATTGTTAGAATAACTGGTGGATTACTGAGAGGGGGGGGGGTGAATCAGTTGTCAATAGATTATATTAATCAAACCACTTTATAACCTTTAACTAGAGCACATAAACAAAATACCAGAATAGTGGAAACAAATACCAATAAGCAATAAAACTTAAGAATGAAACAAAGAATCAACACAATGCAACCATACCACATAACACCATGATTTGTACATGGAAAACCCAATAAAGGAAAAACCATAGTGGGAAGCCTACCCACAGTCAGATGATACTTATGCATAAATTATGTGATACAATAAGGGGCCTGCACATGCAGGGAGGCACACTTCCTAGAGCGTACTGCTCATTACAAAGGAGTCTCACTGACTACAGAGAGGTTATAACCACCTCAATATAATTGGACAACAATCTAGAAGAATGAACTATTAATGATAGCATCTACCATGCCTGATTACAGTCCTGGTTAAGCTCAATACCAGAGGCCTTTGACCTCTTAGATAAACCTAATTCGATCACCTATGATCGACCAAATCTCCTTCGCATATGATATTTCATTCCATGTCCATTACCACCATGACCATGATCTACAATGAGATCTTACATCAATTTATACAAACCCTAAGGCCTAAACCAATTAGGTCAGCCACCTAAAAGATATTACAATAATATCATTACATACATCCACATTACAATGATATACCATATCGGCTTTATCCCAAAACAACATTAACCAATCCATAAATCATCCAAGTAACGTGTAGAGAAAATGTAACATGATACCAGTCCATAACCTAGACCCAAATAAATCTACCATACCAAAGCAATGTCTCCAATCAGTCGAGGCACAAACAAAGATCACCTTTTGCATCCTGAATTTCATCTAGAAGCTGCACCAATACCACTTATGCATCCTGTCAAAGATTCTCAATTAAAGCTCTACCAGTAAAACCTTAAACCCTTATTGGTATAGGCTTTACTAGAGTGTATGATAGTATCCGATCATCAAGTCAATACCAACTAACCAAAACATACTCTAGAAACATCAAACCAAATATATTCCATTGATCCAAACATGTCAGTAGTATCCAACTGATAGTCCCTTCTATCGGTAACACTATTTATTCTACCAGTAACCAAAATCTGTCTACCGATAACTAATCATGACAACTAGTGTTAACATCAATGACAAAACATCAATGCAACACATAATCAATTCCTTCATATTGCCAACAATACTACCCCAAAACTTCATCGGTTTATATCACAAATAGCAAACAAAGAAAATGATCATGCCCATCATGACTCCTCTAGTCACTTGTAGACATCGTTGAGTAGCATAGAAACATGATCTGACATAAATCAAGAAAAGATAAAACAATGAAAGATAAGACAAACTTGATCATACAAGCCAACAACCATACTGATCTTCTTTCCAAGGATAAGTGTTTCTAGGATGATTGTTTGATAATTAGATGCCCATGTTAGTAGTAGCCAAGAAGGAAGACTGAGAGGGGGGGTGAATTAGTCTTCATCGAAATATAAAAATTAATCACAAAACACAGATCTAATAAACTGCAGTAATAAGACAGATAAGAAAATTGAAAGCACAACACATAACACTAGGATTTTGACGTGGAAAATCTAGTTAAGGGAAAACCACAGTGGGAACTTATCCACAATAAGATGATGTCTGCAGTAGTATGTGAAAATATTATAATGGGGAGTGCACATGCATTCAGGCACATCGTCTAGAGCTCACGACTCAAATATAATGGCCCAGAAGGATACAACCCTTAGGGAAGTCTCACTAACTTACAACAAGATTTAGACTACAATCTGGAAGAAATGAACTGAAAGAATAACATCTCCAAATGCTTGATTACAATTCCAGTTAAGCATAGATGCCTGCTCTACAACACCGATCTCTCCTCAATCACAACACCAAAGGATGAATCACTTGTTTGCACATAAACCTCTCTTTGATAATGCAGACATAACTTCGACACCTAAACTACATGAATATATTACCTATATATACAATTCATCAACCTTGATAGCAAGGTCGGCTAAACCCTCAACTCTCAATTACAAAATTACAACACATGATACAAAGATCAAACATTAGACCAATATGATAATTTGCATAGCATAACATGGACCTAAATTAAATTCCCAAATGCTCATCTCCACTGGAAACCACGCCAAGATCAACCACAACACGCTACACCACCAGGAAAACCGCATAACATGAAAACCATCACCGGTTCATAGAAACCACCAATAACTCACACAACGATCAATGCGGATCACCAATACAAATAGGACATGACTAGGAAACACCAGAAAGCATGTTAGAATCATTAGGATCAGTTGCACCAACACCACTTATCAAATCTTCATCGACCAACGTCTGAAGCTCAAGAACACAACCAAATCATGATCCATCTAAAATGAAGATAGATAAGACCATCCCAAGCAATATCTTAAAATCTCAATACAAGATCTGATCACACCGGATATATCAAATTCTGCAAAACAATGATCAACAAAAACAACACTTCAAACCGGATCATAAGATCTTCCCAATCTACAATCACCAGAGCAATACACAGGAATATGTTGACATTAATGACAACAACATATCCTAGCAGCAATACTAACCAACAATATCCAACAACCCATTGTAGGAAAGGTGTATCCATGAGGACATGATATTTGATAGGTGCATGTTTTAGGAATGATGTATTCGTAAAGGCACGTTGTTTGATAAGGATGTTGACAACTAATGGGAATTGATTGGTTAGGTTGTAGACTAGCTTGGTAGTTTGTTTGTTGATGCATGATTTATTAAGCTCAATATTTTGATTTGTTTTGCATTTTTTTGTCCATTGAAATGCTTGTCGTTTGCAAAGGATATTTTATTTTGAATTGTGATTGATGTATTATTTTTGGTTTTTTGATTGTTTTTCTGATTTTTAGTTCTTTTTCAAAGTTTATTTGGTATTTTTGGATTTTGGTATTTTTTTATTTTTTTCAATGTTTTTGTTCTGATTAATTAGAAAAATAGGTTTTTAGGACCCGAAACCTTTAACAAAGGAGATTAAAATAAGATACCAAAAATTCCAGTGCTTAAGAACCACATACAAAATGACTGGCAAAAAAGCCAACAAACCAAAAAGACAACTAAGAAAAACAACAAAGAAACAAGGAAGGCGCTACACAGCTATAGTCTTCAACAGGTCCTCCATCTTTTTCACCAGCTGGTCGTAGGTGGCCCCAACAACTTTGAGATCTTCCAGGTCCTTGTTAGGTTTCTTTTCTTTCTTTTTGCCTCTGGTATGGGTTCTGGGACCTCGAGCTTCCCCTGTTCCTTCCGTGTTCGGGTCAATATCCAGTATTTCCTTTTCTTCATCTAGTTTTCTGATAAGAGTGTTAGTGTTGCTAGAAGAAACCTTCAGGATGCTTAAAATCTCTTCAACAATTCTCTTCAGACACTCCTCAATTTTGCCGACTTTACTAACAGTATCCGAGATAGTTTGGTCATTAGCGTCAGCAAGATTTTTCCTTTCCAGTAAATCTTTCTCTATTTTCTCAAACCTGGGATTGAAGGCATCTCTTATGTTTTCGGCTTTAGCAATGGTATTTTTTAGGTCCTCTATGTAATTAGCCATGGTCTTCCCTTCCCTAGTGTTGATGGTTTCCAAAATCAGAATTCTGTTGAAGAGTTTTTTGTTGTCATCCACAGCTTTCTTGTAACCAGTTATAAGCCACTCCATAGTATCCATGAAACCTTGCATACCCTCTGGAGGAGGGTTGGGTGGGGGGTCAGCCTTATCAGGGATATCCTGTTCCTTTTTTGGGGTGTCCCAAAAAGTAGTTGCAACCCTAAGAACCTCATCGATGGTCACCTTCTTCGGATTTTGTTCGGCTTCCAAGGTCCTTTCTTGCTTATAGACCTCCAGCTCTTTAACATTATCCTCCTTCCATTTGTGCTTATTTTTGGTCTGGGTGTGGAATTTTGTCTTCTTTTTCAGCAACCCTTGAGGGTTCTCCTCCTATGAGTCTTCCGAGACCTCCTCCCTTGAGGAAAGGCTAATCTGGGGGATTTTGCCTTTAGGCTTTTTACCCTTAGAGGAAGAAGGTCTTGTTTTGCTGTGTTTCCTCTTCTTTCTAGTTTCATAATTCAAAACATCCATGCTCTCCTCAGAATCACTCGAGGGGTCACTATCAGACTCCTCCTCTAGTGAGAAGGCAGAGTCAGACCCCTCCTCCTTAGTCTCTACAGAGGGTTGCATATGGGCTATTTGATTGGCCTTGAGATGGTCATAAATAAGGACCATTAGGCCTTGATGCATGGCAATATCCCCCATTGGGTTATCTTTGTAGGCCTTAATAGTGGCATTCATCGAGCAGAGCAGAAAATAAGGAAAGTTAACCTTTTCATCATGCCTAAAATGATTCAGCAGGACGAAATGGTAACCTAAAATTTTTGTAAACCTACCATCTAATGTAATGTAGTGCATTAAAACAAAGAGGACCTCCCGCCAGGGTTTGACAAAAGCCCTAGGGGGGTAGTAGGTTTTACTTAGCTTTACTAGTTGTTTTTTCTCCTTTTCGGTATCCGGATATCTCTCAATAGCCTCCTTGCTAACTTTCTTATTTCTATAGAAGTTACAACCTTCTCTTCTGAGGCCCGTGGCTTGGGCAATAAGATCTTCATCAATTTCAACAGTCTGATCTCCCATTTTCAGCATACTCTTTCTCCAGTTTTTGCAGAAAAAACTAGTGATCGTGCCATCCCGACCGTGGAGTCTCTCCATGAATTTTGAAAAAACTACCCTTCTACAGGATGCTCTAGACCTCCTTCTATTTCCATTCTTTGCAGCTGCTTGGTTCGTATTGCCACCTGTTACCACCCATCTTCTCGCTATTCAGAGCCAAATTTTAAAACTTGCAGAGCAAATTAACCAAAAAGCGTGGGAAGTAATGAAATAGGTATTATAACAAATGAGGCTCTCATTATTATAATGACTCGAAGTACTCCAATAAGTCATTTTCATTATTATTGTGTCCATCAAAAATATTCAGAGTACTTCTATATCAATCATTAAAAATGATTTGCCTGACATTTGCGGGGAGTCCTTGTTCTCCCGTCCATGTAAACATTTTCTCTTTGTTAACCGCCATGTTGGCAGCCCAGTCAGCAGAGCCATTGGCCTCCCGGTAAATGTGGGATATGTAACTTTTTTTAAAAGTGCTATTAAGGTCTATCACAATATTGATGATGTTGTTGATAGACCATGAGGGCTTTGAGATCCCCTTAAGACATTTTATGATATTGTTTGAGTCCCCTTCAATCCATAGGTAGGGACAATTCCATTTTTTTAGTAAGAAGAATACCTTGGAGAGTTGCCATTGCTTCAGCTTTATGGTTTGTTTGGGTTCCAATAGGGACAACAACCATTTCCTTGCAAATTCATTTGTCATCTCTACGAATAGCTTCACAACCTGAAGGGCCCAAATTACCTTTTGCAGCACCATCAAAATTAACTTTGAACCAACCATAAGGGGGGGTTTTCCATCTAGCTTCAAGTCTTTTATTGTGATTGGGGTCAAAACTGTCGACAATCTTCAAATTCCATGCACTTAAGATATTTGAATCCAGAGGGTTGTTCGAGAAACAAGGACCCTCTATGATCCCATTATTTTCTACAATCACCCTATGAATTTTCTGGAACACAATATCTTGATTGAGGGAGACATCCCTGAAGATACGATTATTTCTTTCTTTCCATAGTCCCCACAAAATGTGAGGAAGAAATAGCTGCCATAGAGATCTCAAAAAAGAGTTAGTCCAATATAAGTTTCAGGAAGAAAATAGATCACTGATAGTGTTAGGAAACACCCAATCAATACAATAGCTTTTAAGAAATCTTTCCCAGACTAAGGCTGAGTAGGAAGAGTGGATGGCAAGGTGGTCCATAGACTCTTCCTCCTGAAGGTACATAACACATCTATTAGGGAAGGCAAAGTCTCTGCCCTTTAGGTTGTCTAGGGCCAGGATCTTATTTTGGAGGATGGTCCAGAAGAAAAAATTAATCTTGGGGTTAAGACCCTTAATCCAGGCTTTAGACCAGTAAGGATTACCAGAAGGGGTGCGGGAAAGGATACAATACATAGAGGAAACAGTTAAATTACCTTTAGGTTAATGTTTACAAATTAGGGAGTCCTCCTCTTTATTCAACCAGACTGAAGACAGATGGATCTTGATCTTAGAAAGGCTAGGGTGAATGCTTTCAATGTTCTGCCATTTGTTACCAGACCAGTACTCAACAAATAAGGAGCCAAAAGTTCTAATACAGGAGGGAGCATGGAGGGTCCATTCATTGATTTCATTCAAGGGTTTATCAAAAAGCCAAGGATCCTCCCAGAATTTAACTTTCCTACCATTTCCTACTTTCCATATCACTCCTTTGGCTATGTTTTCTTTGCATTTAGAGGCATGATTCCATATGTGGGATCCATTAATACTGAGCTCCAAATTGATGAAAGAAGAAAGAGAGGAGGGCAGAAGAGAATATTTACTTCGCCAGATTTTACACCTTTCAGTGTTTGAATGAAACATTCTCCATACCTGTTTTGACAAGAGAGCTTTAAGGTTCGAATTCTCTTCAGGCCCAGACCTCCTTTGCATTTTGGTCTACAAACCTAGTCCCAAGCCACCAGAGACATTCTTTTCTTGTCCTCAACCCCAGACCATAGGAATCTTCTTTGAATTTTCTCAATTGTGTCAGCATACTTAACTAGAATTCTGAAAAGACTTAGAGCATAAATCAGAATACTTTGAAGAGAAGATTTAAGTAATTGGAGTTTTCCAGCCTGACTTAAAAGGGCTCCTTTCCAACTAGCTAGTTTTTTTATGAAATTTATCCACTAGAGAACTCCATAAGGGATCAAGAGGAGCAGTCCCCATGGGGAGACCAAGATAGGTCATAGGAAGATCAACAATCCTACAATCTAGGATTTTCTATTGATTCTCTATTGTCTTCTCTTAGGAGTATTGATGAAAAAAACTTTGCTTTTGACCCAGTTAATAAGCTGCCCAGAAGTAGAGGCAAACTTACTGTAGACACCTAAAATTGTCCAGTCTAATTAAATAAATATTTTTATTTATTTAATTATTTTAGCCTAATTCATCTATTAATTAAATAAATCTTTATTTATTTAATTAATTCATTTATCCTCTTCTAGCCTTATTTCTCATTTAAATAAATACATTTATTTATTTAAACTATCATTTTCCTAAATTAAATAAATATTTTATTTATTTAATTGATCCCACTTCTTCTATTAATTAAATAAATCTTTATTTATTTAATTAATTCATTAGCCTTTTCTACCCATGACACATGTCATTCATCTCTTAATTCCTACACTGCCTACCCCTTTCATTATTTTATTATTTCCTCTACCTACCCTCTAATCATAGCCGACCTCCTTTTACACCTCTCAATCTTATCCCTCCATTTCATATAGTGTCTTCTATATAAGGAGATGCTTCCTTCATTATCAAACCCTAATAAGCTAACAACCGAACTACTTGATCATAGGTGATCCTACTTGCAATCACATTTCGTTCTTTGTTGAGCTCTTGTGCACATAAAATCTAAGAGCAAATATATCAAGCAAGATCAATGGAGATAGGAAGAATGGAGATCCAAACCCTATTGGACATGTGATGGTATAATCTTTGTGATTTCATTTGATTTGCATTGTCTTAGGTAATCTTCATATGTTATGGTGGATCTTTGTTGTTGTCAGTCTAGGGTTTTGTGGTTGAATTCATTTAGCCTTTCAATATTGTTATTATTGTTTATCCATTTTCACCATATACACTTACAAATAGTACTCTTCAAGATTTTAGCTTCAGATATACTAGATTCCCCCATGATAATAGTATCATCGACAAACTATTGGTGGGAATAGATAAGGTCAGCAGAGGAAGGTTGGAGACCCTTAAAGGAGCCTTGCAAAACCATATTTTCCATAGTCCTTCCAAAACATTCTGCCATAATTATGAAGAGGATGGGGGAAATAGGATCCCCTTGCCTTAGACCTCTAGAAGCTTGAAAGAAGGGTGAAGGTGAACCATTGACAAGAACAACAAAAGAGGCAGAGGTGATAAGTTGGCTGAGGAATGTGAGATTTTTCCAAGATCAAGAGCACAATGAAAAAAATAAAAAAAGAGACAATAGAATGACAAGAACAAACAATATTCTCATCAATAAGCAAATGATCAACTAGATTAACCAATACAATGAATATAGGCCTGCTTATATAGGCAAGGCCATATGGATGTACGAGCACACAATCATGACATGTGGCTCAATGAGAAACAAGGGTAGGTAAGAAATACTAGGGGTAGGTAGGATAAATAATATAATATTCCACAAGAGGTGGATGACCCACCGAATGTGGAGTGTAATAGTAAAATAAGACCACAAAAGGTGGAATTTATCCTACAAGCTCTATCCCTATGTGCACACTTCCCTAAGTGTCTCAAATCCAAACTAGGAAGAGATGCATTATCCTAAGTTAACTTAAGTAAAGTGTAATAATATCCATAATGAATATTTATTTATACCAACAAGGAGGTCAATAACTCTAGAGGAGAAACCAAAAGACATAAGAACCTTCTCAAGAAAAGGCCAGTCAACCCTGTCATAGGCTTTGGAGAGATCAAGCTTGAGGATGAGACCCTGCTTCTTTGCTCTAACAAGAGAATGAATTTTCTCATGGACAGTTATAATAGAGTCAAGAATTTGTCTTCCAGGGACAAAACCATTTTGCTGGTGATTAATTAAAGCAGGAAGGACAAACAAAATTCTAGAAGTAAGAACCTTGGAGATAATCTTATAAAAAGAATTGCACAGACTGATAGGTCTAAATTTTTCCATTGAGTCAACACCTTGGGTTTTGGGGATGAGAGCAATAAATGTACCATTGATTTCTTTTAAAAGTTTTCTAGCCCCCAAAAATTCTTTGACCCCATTGGAGACATCTTTCCCAACAATTTCCCAGAAATCTTGAAAAAAGAACATGGGGAAGCCATCTGGGCCAGGCTCTTTGTTACCATCAAAGGAAAAAACAACATTTTTAATTTCCAATTTCGAAGGAATGGAAGAGAGGGAGACATTCATTTGATCATCAATGAGACAAGGGATGTTATGAAGAAAAGAAGATTGAGCTTCATCATCCAATCTGTGATCCCTCTTGAGCAGTTCCGAGAAATACCTTTTAGCTTCGTTCCTTATTTAATCCTCCTTGACCAACTCCCCATTATCTATCATTAGTTTGGTTACCCTATTAACAACTTTATGCTTGATCATCGACATATGAAAGAATCTTGTGTTCCTATCTCATTCCTTAAGCCAAATGCATCTAGATCTCTGCTTCCAGAAGGTTTCCTCTTTAGCTATGATATCATGGTATTTTTTGAGAGTCTCATTTTCATTAGCAAAGGACACAATAATGAAACCATCCTTCTGGATTTGAGCCTATATTTTTTTAAGGTCTTCCTGGACTTTACCTTTGGCCTCAAAAATATTCCCAAAGCTGGATTTATTCTAGAGTCTTATGTTATCCTTTACACTTTTGAGCTTCTTAACAACTCTATACATAGCAGTTCCCTCAACTTGTATGCTCCACCATTTCTGAATGTTACTTTTGATATCTAGGTGAAGGGTCCACATTTTTTCAAATTTGAAGGGGAAGTGTCTCCTTCTATTAATTGAGTCAGCAATGAAGGTGATAGGAAAGTGATAAGATCCAACCCGAATGTGGGCCGACAAATAACAAAAATAATGGCTGTACCAATCATCAGAGATGAGAGTCCTATCAAGGCAAACTTGGATAAGATCATTACCAGTTCTCCTGTTAGTCTAAGTGTAATTGCATCCCTGTATTTCCAAATCATTGAGAGCCTGAGAATTAATGAAATCCATAAGAGCCAACCTACTTTCCAGCTGAGGGGGACTTCCTCCAAATTTTTCCTCCTCTCTCAAAGGAGTATTGAAGTCTCCCATAACTAGCGAGCTAATATTTCTGAAGCTGTCCTTGGCTTGTATAAGTTTTTTCCAGAAGGAATTTCTAAAAGTATTAAGGTTCCAGATGGTAGCTATGCCTCCAGAAGCACCTTCTAAACTGCCACCACTAACATTACCATTTTTGAAAAACTTTAAAGATTCAACTTTTTCTCTACTCATCTTGGTTTCTTGAATTAGAAAAATATCAGGTTTACTGTCCCTTATCATATTCCTAATGATGTCATGTTTATGGGGATTATTGAGTCCCCTTATATTCCAAGAGATAATCTTCATAGTTACTTACCAATTCCTAGCTCCTTAAGAGTCTTCTGGGTCCCATCTGCAATGTTCTTACTGGCCTCCTTGTCTCTGACTTTATGGTTAGAGGGTCGACCTAGTGAAGAGGAGATATACCCAACATCAACTTGAGCTATTCTACTGGATTTCCTTAGGAGAGAAGTCGAGGGAGTAGTTCCTTTCTTATTCCTGTGTTTTGGTATTTTCCACTCAGCATCTATTTTAGGAGTCGCTTTCGGGTTGCTGAGGATTTTGGAGATTTCTTCTTCGTTACCCCAGTTAGGGGTTTTGGAAGCATTTGAATCACTGTTAACTATTTTTGAGCTCTGGTCTGAGTCCGAAAGGTTCATACCCATAATTGCACATTTTTGAGCTTCTTGTATTTCAAAACTTGGCATGAGCAGTGAAGAGTCAGTCTTTTCTTCTTGGGAGTCAAGGATCTCCCCTTCCTCAGGTTGGTCATCTTTCTCTTGTAGTTCCTTTCCCTCATAAGTGTCAGTTACTACTTCAGCTATATCCTTTGAAGATCTAGTCTGATCTTTCAGATCCTCTGTTTGAGTAGTAACTGAGGTGTTGACTTTGGTTGATTCATTTCTCAATACTTCCTGGGTTAAGGGGCTAGAAATAGAAGTTGAGGGTGCTTCCTTCTTCTCCCCCAAAGGATTGAAGTGATTAGAGTTATCTTCCTTATTCTCTGAGTTTTTAACTTGCCATACCATTTTTTCTGAAGCCCTTTGATTTTTAGTCTGGGGTTTAGACTGCTTGGCTTCTGCCTTCGGCTTGATTGGACAAGATTTTTCCCAATGACCTACTTTTTTACAATGGAAGTAGGCAAAGGGAATAGATTCATATTCAATATGTTGTTTCCATGTTCCCAACTTTGATACTAGATCTATCTGTTCTGGCATATCTGCATTATTGGGCTATCCCTACACATAACCTAGCATGAGTGAGTCTCCTTTTAGAAGCTGTGACTGGGTCTATAGAGAGGAGTTCACCAAAGGAGATTGTGATTCCTAAGAAGATTCTTTCTGCTCAATATTCAAGAGGCAAAACTAGTAGCTTTACCCAAACTGGAACTTGTGCCAAGAGAGAGTCGTTCATATTCAAGTTTGGATGCCATTTTTGAAGAACCAAAGCTGTCTTTCCTACCATCCAGGAGCTCCCACAAAGAATCCTTAATTTATCTTCGTCACATGAAAAAGAAAAAGATAGAAGGCCTTTAGGTAAAGCTGAGATTTCAACATTACCCTTCAGGGCCCATTTTTGTTTAACATAAACCCTAACAAATTCAATATTAGGACGCGATCGAGCCCATAAATTTGCCTACCAAGGAATTCAACATACTATTTATATTATGATCCAGGACCAGATCAGGGATAGAGATAGTGAACTTTCCACCTGAAGGATCAAAAATATTCTTGATAGGGGGTAGAGAGGATTTACCAGATGGTCTAGTTCCAAAGAGGGAAGACCATTTTTTTTGTTTCTTTTCCGCTCTCCAAGGAGTCATCATGTGGGATGGGCCCCCCACTGGACCCTTCCCCTAGAAGCCCAGAGGACTTGCTATCTTCTCTAGCAGAGTACCACCTATCTGCGGTATGACAACAGCCTCTGGAATGTCCGGAGGCTTATCCTTCTCTCCTATGGGACCAACAACAACATTGTTCTAGCCACTCCCACCATTGGAACCAGAGTTCCCGCCTTGCAGAGAATTTGAATTTTGAATTCTCCCATTGCTGCTTCCTACTCCTCCTTGCTCTCCCATTGTTAACCTTTCGATGTTTTTGTTTGATTTTGTTTTTTTGTTTGTTTTTGAATTTTTCAATGTTTTTGGTATTTGTTCAGGATTGTACTTGAATGTTGTTGGTTGATTTTTATGTTTTTTAATTTTTTTTAATTTTTAAGGCTTTTTTTTTTCAGGATCTTTTTTTGAATGTTTTTGGTATTTTATTAGGATCATATTTGAATGTTTTTGGTACCTTTTTTAGGATCTTTTATGATTTTTATGATTTTTTTCAGGATTTTTTTTGATTTTTAAGATTTTTTCAGGACTTTTTCTGATTTTTAGGATTTTTTCAAGACTTTTTCTGATTTTTAGGATTTTTTCAGCCATGCCCTCAGTATGCAGACCTATATGACATGATGATCTAGGTGATGCATATGGAGAAAATGAATTTTTGACAGTTATGTTAATGCAAGATGCATGATGAAGATGCAGTTACTGTTAGATCAAGGATGATTGTGTGTGTCTTGCATTCTAAAATGCACTAATTGAATTAAAGATGGAAAATATTTCATAGATAGGAGTTCAATCCATTCTCAGAAAACCTTAGACCATCCAACCTAACACACTATGTAACCAAGATTTATGAATGGAGGTGTGGAAAACTTCTCCATCAATTCTTGAAACTTTGATCTTCTTCTGCCCATGTGTTTGCACTTGAATATATTTTAACTCTTATAACCATCAAAGACCCTTGGAATCCTATGCAGCTAGCTATGTGAGTTATTCTACCTTCAAAAATATCCTAGATAGAGCCTCGCTTCTAGTTAGATGTTTATAGCCCTGACGAGGTTATACACTATAATATCTTGAATATTGCTCCATTACCAACAAGCATCCATAGCCTTGATGGAGTTACTCACATGTTCCCTTAGTTAAGCTTTTATTGCACATTTTTGCGTGATATTTCAGCTATATATCTTTCCTCTTTTGACTTGATATTTTGATATTGATTTTGGCATAGCACTTTTTTCTTTTATTTTCTCGCCTTGACTTGTAAGTAATGAAACCTACTTGTGGCCTTGAAGTAGAAGTTTGGTTTTTTTCACTAGCCACATGACCAACTAGGTATTGTTGGCAATTGATACTCAATTGGTTGGTTTCAATATGTTGTCATTGATGGCAACATGGCAACATGTTTTGACCTCATATTTTGGTTTAGTTGTGTACCGACAGACACTTCACCAATATCGGCACCGACAAGTTGGAAGGAATTCTTTGGTTACCAACATTGCAGGCCGACATGACTTCATTAGGTTATAAGTATTGGAGGTCGACATCATTTTGGGAGATCCGACATCGGCAATTGTTTTTGATATTCATGTGTTTATGTTATTGAGCTGACATGTATATTCATATTGTAATTATCTTTGTAAGATGATATAAGGCATGATGGATTGTAAAAGGGGTATATAGGTTAGTTAATTAGATTATTTTGTAATATAAAAGTATATATATATAGGCAAGAAGTGGATATGTTAGGTTATGGAATTTAGTGGAGATGCAAAATATATAAGAGAGATCATATATGTGAGGATATTTATGTAAGAGGGTATTCTGGTAAGGGTTCAGGGTTTCAGACTAGAATAAACAGAGCTTAATTGAAACTATATTCAGGCATAGAAGGGTCTATCATTGCAATTCAATCATTTCTCTAGATTGTAGTCTGGATTTGTATGCAGCCAGTGAGGCTCCTTTTCTCATTGAGCACTATGCTCTAGGCTGTAAGCCTTTCTGCAAGTGCAGGCCCCTATATTTTGTAATATCTCTTCATATGGCCAGTGGATTGATATTGTGGGTCACAAATCCCACCATGGTTTTTCCTCTTTGAGATTTTCCGCGTATAATTCTATGTGTTATGGTATTCATTTATGTTATTGGCTTATTGGTTTCTTTACTTCTTTCAATTCTATATGTACCAGTATATCGGTTGGTGAACACATGTTTTGATAAGGTTAAATTTGATTGTTTTGGTAGAACACTGATTCACCGGCCCCTCTCAGAGTTCTTGGGTTCCAACAATTGGTATCAGAGCCTTGTGCCTCAAAGGAAGTTTAACAACTTGAGGAAGATCCCAAATCTGGAATCCATGGATATGAGTTTGGAGAAGCAACTTGAGGTAGCACTTGAAGATTATGATGCTGAAAGGATGAAGAAATTGAAGTTACAAGATGAATTAAATTATGCTTAGGAATTCATTCTTGTCCTATAGGAGAGACTATCATCTGTTCAATCTAGGAGGAAGGAACTTTTTAGAATAAGGATAATGAAGAGAAATATGTCCTTAATGAGAGATGTTTGAAGTTGAGTCAGTAGAACATGGTTATGAGGAATGAAATGCAAGCTATAACTATGAGGATATCTAAGGAGATTGAAGATC
This sequence comes from Cryptomeria japonica, assembly GCF_030272615.1. Taxonomy (NCBI): domain Eukaryota; kingdom Viridiplantae; phylum Streptophyta; class Pinopsida; order Cupressales; family Cupressaceae; genus Cryptomeria; species Cryptomeria japonica. The sequence continues at coordinate 63,706,887 of NC_081414.1, read as the reverse complement.
AGAAGAAAAAGAAAGAAAATATTGCTGTATCTCTAAAAAATAAATTTGAAGAATGTGGAAGGTTGGTTCATGGAAATGATACGCTGAGAACTGATTTAGTACAAGCTCAGAGAAATGAACAAGAGCTTGAGAGAAATGATAATTTTGAGAGATGATCTAGCTATTGCAAGTGAGTATAAAGAAAAATTCAAGATTTGTTCAGCACAGCTAAATGAGTTATTGAAAAGACAAAGGAAGAATGGAGATTCCAGTGGACTTGGATTTGAACAAGGTCAGAGTTCTAGTACTGCAAATAAAGAACAAAACCATAAGGCATCGGTAAGGAAACTTAATGCTTATAAATTTAATGGTAGATGCTTTGTTGGTAATAAATTTGCTCACATGGCTAGGCAATGTAGAAATAGAGCAAATCAGAACCTTGATTATGCTCCCGACCAATGTTCTAAATGCAATAAGTATGGTCATAAGATAGAAGATTACAGAATGAATGTTAAGTGTTATGCATGTGGAAAATTTGGACATATGGCTAATTAGTGCAGGTCAAGCAATTATATTGGTTTTAGCAAAGCAATTCAAAAGAACAATGTTGCATGTTATGCATGTAATGAGGTTGGACATATTGCTAAGTTCTGTAGAAGCATAAATCCACTGGTTGGTAATAATGGATCAAATGAGAAAGGAAAATAAAAGGTAAATGAAACCCAACAAGATCATACCCAGAGATGGGTTAGGAAGTCAGAAGAACAATCAGCAAATGGAAATGCACCAGTTACTCAACCAGCAGAGAAGGTAGCTCCTGTACTGGTAGGAAGATCATTCGGCAACTAAGGAAGATGCCTTAGGGGTAGGAAAAATTCATGAAGATAGTGCTTATTCCCCAGGAAGAGATTGTAGAAGATGTTCTAGACATTGGAGATGCTTATCCAACATGGAGATGTTTGGTCGAGATCCGGTATCTTCCATTGGAAGTCATTCGTATCAATGATGGATTAGGATTTCTTGGAGGTTAAAAGGATGATTTCACTTCATTTCTGATCACTTTGCATTCAGAGTGATTCAGAGGAAGTCTAAGGTGAATTAGTGTGATCAATATCATATTAAGTGATTTCACTAGCGATTGGAAGAGTTCTCTAGGGTTTATCAGTATTCTAGATATTCTGGAATTTGAAGATGAGATTGTTAGATATGTTTTAAGAAGAGTGCATGGAGAATTTATCTGGTTAGATAGACCATATAAGATTTTGAAGGAGGCCTATCAGGGCCATCAACGGTTTACCGCAGGTTGGACAATGTCCCGAGAAGAAGGTTTCTAATGATCAGGTCAACAAGATCACCGACACAACATCAGACAAGTGATCAATGAGGATTAGAACTATCACCGACAAAGATATCAGATTCAGAAGCATGGTCATTGGTTACAAGGTAACTCAATCAAACTGACTGAATTCTATTTCTAGCTCCTACATTTATGCAGCTCATAAAATGATGAGGGAAAATGAGAAGTTAGATCTATGTGGTTGGATGTTGGATGAATTGTTGATTAACCTAGGAAAGATCAAAGGAGAGAAGAAAGGAACATTTCAGTATGGAAACCTAATTGTCTGTTTAATGTAGTTTTTCATCAATGAGACTCTCAGTTTCAGGAAAAGATAATGGGGATTTGATATCCTGGTAGGGAGGCAACTAAAACAATCAATTGCTACATTGGGTAGTCAGAGAGATGACAAAGTGTGGGGATACTTTAAAGCATTTCAAAAGGCTACGAATTCTAGGGAGAGGGTTCCAAAACATATTGTTGAGAAGTACTCAACCGAGATATGCTTCATGGTCAAGAAAGATGAAACTTTGATGGAAGCTGTAAAGCCCCAAAAGATTTGGATTGAGGAAATGGGTTATGAAGTTGATGCTAAGATTCTAGATTCTTATGCATAGTTGCTAATTGATGCACCTATCAATAAAACTGGAAAAACCTTTGGTACTGCTAAGAAGAAGAAACAAGAGGTTGAAACTAAGTTCAACTGGAAGAAGAGGGAGAAGTAGGAGGGAAAGGAAAGTAAATTTGTTGAAAAGGTTTCATAGGACATCAAGGCATTAATTAATGTTGTTTCGGAGAAAGGAAGGAAAAGGAAAGAGCCATAAATATTCATTGAGCCAATTGCAACAGAATTTGGATCTGATGATGACACACCCTTGGCATTCAATAGGGTATTAAGGAAGAAAACTGAAGAGACTAAGGTAGAAGAAAAGAAGCAATAGGCTAGGAAAGTTACTATCAGGGTACTAGCACAGAAACGAGCACCAAAAGAAACACCTTTAGCCCCATCCAGTACTGGAAGAAGAAAGAAGGATGACACTAATCTTGCACTTGTATCTAGTAATGTAACTGTTATTCCACCCAAGACTTGTGAAGAATTAGTTGATAAAATAAGTAAAGATGGTATGTTGAAGAATGTGCAATTTTATTATGAGAATTTGGATAATGATGAACAAAGAGAAGCAGAGGAATCAATTTTATTGTATTTGGATATTTATAAGAAAGCCTTGTTATAAATTGAAGATTAAATACCGACATAGTTATATGACATTTTAGATGCTAGAAGATTATCGGCAATGGAAGAGGACATCCATATAAAGATTTAGGAGTTGTTATTTGTTTGTGTTTCTATTACTCCAGAGGAGATGGACAAGACACTTGAAGTTGCATATAGGAAAATCTTTCACAACAAGCATAGAATAATCAACCTTATGTTAGGTAGGGTTAATGAGATAGTCAAGGAGACCCACAAGGCATGGGTTAAGTTCTTTGAAGAAAACCATGGTTTTTATACTTCACTAGAACCTAAGATAGATACTATAGACATCCCAGTTTAAGGGAAAGGTAAAGGTATATGGGTACTTCACCCTCAATTTTGAAAAATATTAAGATATTGGATATAGAGCCCCCGATAGAGACTAATGTACATGCAAACATTGAGATACTGGTAGAACCAGAGAGTCCACAAACATGAGTGCCTATGAGTATGACAATGATGTCTTTTTCAATTCTGATCATTCCATATTACCTGACATATATGCCTATAGAAACATTCCAAATGTTGAGAACATGGACACTACAAACAAGAATGATACACACAATGACAATATGGACAACATTTCTATACATTCAGCATAAGTGGAAGACTCCATTATGGATCCCCATTTTAATCGATTGGTTGAGGAAATCATGAGAAGAGATAGACAATATTTCTTACAAGTGATGGCACAAAGTGGAGCTAAGATACCTCATGATTTTGATATGTCTCAAATAATGGAAAATCAACCTTTACAATAACCTCACCTCAACATGGATCAAAGGAGGCCTAATAGTGGAGGCAATAGAGGACCACATGTGGTGCCTGAATCATCATCATCTTTGTTTCAAAAACCCGAGGTCCCACATACACATGGTCAAACATATGATGCTCACCTTCGCAGACCATTATGGAAGTCTTATGTAGAAAAATATACTCAATCGCATACTAGTGCTAAGGACCAACCTTCAAAACAATTGGATATCCAAAGGCATGTTCAAAATTTGGACACAAGGAAACCCCGTGTCAAATTTGGGGGCAACACATTAGAACAAACTCATGACATGCCTGTAGACTATGGTATACATGGACAAAATAGATATTCCATTCCTCATCATGACTCTATACCAAGTGTTCCATATGCGCAACATCACTATAGACCTCCTCCATATGAACATGTGTATGATCAATACCATCCATATATGCAACATGCTCCTCCACGTGGTGGTTTATGCATGGGGTATGGTCCAAGAAGTTGATCTCCACCTAAGAACAATTTGGAACAACAAATTAAGGACTTACAAAATAAAATGTTGGACATAAATACACCGAAGCTAGCTTACACAATGAGAGACATATGTCCCTATCCATTTGACAAAAGAATTCCAATACCTCCATTTCCTACACACTTTGTGACACCTAAGTTTGATAAGTATAGAGGAAAAGGGGATCCTAAGGCACATATAAGACAATTTTTCACAACTTGCATTGAGTTAGCAGCAGAAGAGACATATTTGATGAGATTATTCCCACAAAGCTTAGGTGATCAAGCTATGGAATGGTTCTCCCAACTCCCACCTGGAATTAAGTCATTGGGTGACTTAGTAGAGGCATTTATCCAACATTTCTCATACATCATAGAGATAGACATATCAGTCACTACTTTGTGCAACACCAAGCAAAAGGATGAAGAGTCTTTTTCATAATTTTTACAAAGATGGAGGAATCTAGCCAGCAGATGCTCTTGTGAAATTCCACGAAAATAAATGGTAGAGATGTTCACCCAGAATGTCCATAGAGAAATTGGTTATGATCTAAGAAAAGCTTGTTTGTCCACCTTCAAGGACATCATTTAAAAAGGCTTAGCAACAAAGAAGGTCCTAATTGAGCAAGGCATCGTCAAAATATTCAAAGAGAACAAAGAGGACTTGAAAGGAAAAGAAAATCCAAGATTTTGGAATAAAAAAAAGAACACAGTCAATGATGCTGTTGTTGATGCCAATATAGTATGACCCAAAATTATTTTTTCGGGATCAAGCTCTACAAACAATCAAGTGAATACTCAAACATTTTCCAAATCACGAAGGAAGTACACCCCATTGGGAGAACTGCTTGAGTCATCTTTCAAGAAGCTAGTAGCAAACAAAATAATAACGATTCCAGACAATCCTCCATATGAGCCTAAGGTCAAACCAAATTGGTGGAATGATGATGATTACTGCGAATATCACAAAAGCAAGGGACATAAAACATGAAATTGTCATCGATTGAAGAACATTATACAAGATCTTATTGATAAAGGAGATATTGAGATCGAAGGACATTCATCCAATCAAGAACATGAGATGTTTAAAGAACCATTCCGTAAACATGACAAGTGAAAAGCCAAAGCCACATATGACCAAACTAACTATACCAGAGCATCCTATAACTATGATTCGATTGTCAATCACATTTCAATGGACAATTATGTCTCTAGCATTATCATCAAGGACAAAATGCATGAGAATTCTACCCAAAGACCTAAAGTTGTCCTAAAAGGAATTGGATCTTCTTCTGAACCTACCTCTGAATGTAATGTTACAACTCATCAAGGAAAGGTCACTTTGCAAGGTGCTCTAGCTAAAACCACTACTTCCTGAGTAACCAAACCTGAGTATGACCTAGTAGAACAATTAGGGAAGACACCCACACTTATCTCCATTCAGCTTTTATGCATATCCCCTGCACATAAAGCCATTCTTGACAAAACTTTGAGAGACACTACTATCCCCACTGATTTGAACATGGACCAGTTTCAAGCCATGGTGGGATACCTTTCTGTTCCATATTCTCTTACATTCATAGAAGCTGACGATGCCTCCGTGAGACAACCACATAATGCACCTTTACACATTGAAGCCTTCCTGCACAAACATCGAATAAAATGAGTCCTAATAGATGGAGGATCTAGTCTCAATATATGTACATTTGATACTCTTAAGCAATTGGGATATTTTGAAAAGACTATGAATTCTACACATGCAATTACCATCAAGGCATATTATAACAAAGAGAGTTCATCCAAAGGCACAGTCACCTTACCTCTCAGAGTAGGGCCAGTTACAAAGGATGTGGTTTGTCAAGTCCTTGATCTAGATCTCACATACAACATATTTCTAGGACGTCCATTGATTCATGAGATGAGCATAGTACCACAAACATATCATCGATGTATCAATTTTCCATACAATGGAGTTGAAGTGATCGTCAAAGCAGATCCAAACCCATTCACATATTGCAACAATCTATGACCTAGATCAGAAATAACAATCCCAATCAATTGAGAGGCTATTCCTTCATCAGTATATATTGATCCTGAATCATTAAAACCTTCTACATCAAAGAAATAAGAGATAAAATAAAAATTCAAGGTTAAAGACATGCAATGTGGTGAGTATATCTTTCTTGTTGATCAACTCCCACTATCTCCTAACACATTTAGTCGACAAGGACAACCTACAAATGATTTGCAATATCAAGGAATTGGGTATGAACCACCTAGTATTGTGGCTACTAAGTCTGAATGCAAATCTCCTCTAGTGGTACAAGCAACTCTTGATATCAATAATCCTAAGAGTGGTTCCAGTGAAGAATCTATTGAGAGTATCACCAACCCACTTGAGAGATCACATATCTTTACCATTTCATCTGTTCATTCCATTTCCACTCCTCTCCTAGACTTGGATCAACAATAATTAGAAAAGCCCTTACTCATTGGGGATGAAAAATCAAGCCTTAAAAAGAAAAAATATAAAAGTTAAAAATAAAGAAAAGGCCTTTAGTCCAAATCAAAATCAAAACCTATTAGACTCTACAAAACTCAAAGTCAAGGATAAAGATCTTATAAAAGAAAATGAACAAGATTTGGTCTCCCCTAATATCAAAATAACTGGGGTCAAAAGTTCTACAATTTTAAGTCAAAAAGCATACTTGTTGATCCTAAGTCTCCATCATGCCATCCCACTTTCACTTCTTTTCATAATCATAAGCCTTCATAACTCATCCACTTGTTCCGCACATCCATTCCCTTCTAGCGATACATCATGGAACTTTAATGGAGCTACCTCATGAGACTTTGTTGTCAGGGATGCCCAAAATTTTGTAGGTGACATGCATATGGGCCTACGTAGTTCACACACTAGTAATTCTATCTTAGTTCCTTTATCAAGGAAGACAGTCACTTGAGCTACATATCATTCAGTCAAGGAACAACACAGTTACAATCACAAGGTGAAGCCTCACTCATTTGAGGTGGGTGACTTAGTTCTCAAAGAAAATTCTAAAATTAGCAAGATAGAGAGAAGAAGGGTAAGTTCAAAACAAATTGGCTTGGTCCTTACGTCATTACAACAACCTATGGATCTGGTGCATATCAGCTCTCAAATCTAGATGGTGAACCTTTGGAGGATCCTATCAATAGCGCGCACCTTTGTAGGTTTTACACATAGCTCTTCAAAGTATCCTAATTCAAAAATACAAAAAAATACAAAAAATTCAAAAATACAAAAAAATTAAAAAAAATTAAAAAATACAAAAAAAATAAAAAATAAAAATAAAAATAAAAAAATAAAAAAAAAATCATAAACATAAAAAATTGTTACTTGGTGAAAACCTAGCAAACAGGCACCTTGTGACACAAAAAAAATTGGAAAACAAAAAAGCATTTTGTCCAACAGTGAAAACCACTTTGGTGGTGCCTTGGGCAAGTACCATGGTGAAAACTGGGTCACCGACGCCATGTGTAGAGACATTGATCCTCCCTCCAGGATTCCATTTCATCCTTTCACCTTGCACACACTCACAACCTCTTCATCCATAATAAACTTACCCATTCCCATCATGTCTTGTTATTGATCTACCTAAGATTGGTTAGCCATTCATAATAATCCCTCATTTTCACTCCTTTCCATCCATAATAAATCAGCTCCTATTTGTGGCTAAGGAAAATCCTACGTCTAGCGATGGGTGTGGAACTGAGAGCATCACATGTTCCAAGGAGTACAATTTCTTCCAGCTTTCTTCAGTCTATCTGCGCACAATCCACAATAAAGCAACATTTGCATCACCAATCCACAATAAAGTTCAGCCTTCTCCACAATAAAGTATCAGTTTCATGGATTCATTCAATTTCAGATGAGAAACAACAACAACAATGGGCTTCAAAAAATCAAATCTTTCAACAAACTTAGACAACATTATGGTTCAGTGCTATCTATCCTTTTGTGAAAGTAAACATTATGACCACAATCAAATAGACATACAAGTGACAAGAGACACTAAACTTGAGGACTACAGTCGATGTTGGTGTCAAGTCTTGGTTTTTTTTTTATTTTATCTTTTGGTGAAATGTCTTTTAGCTTTTCCAAGATGTCTCTGACTAGAGATTCTATCTCCAGGATGTCTTTGACTAGAAGGGCGAGGATGGGGTATCGTCACCTATTTTTCTTTATTGTCTGTGGATTGTCTCTTAGTAATGCTATGATGTGTTCAAGGATACGAGGACACTGTGATTCTAGTATGAACTAGGGCATTCCTTGTTTGTAACTATCTAATATCCATGCAAATATGTACCATGACTTTCTGGGTTGAAAATATGCCTCAATTGTCATAACCTATTTTGCCATAATAAAGCTCAATGATGATAACACACAAGAATCTCTTTCACTTTCACATCTTCTATCTTCCATCCCCCTTTCTTGATTGACCTCCATCGTCCTTCCCAAGTCCATGTAGCCCGTTATCACATGACTGAGTATAATGACACACAAAAATAATTTGCATTTCATACATACATATAGATATCACATTTGCATCACATCCTGCACACTGTTAGGGTTCCCACAGATACTGAGAGGGGGGGGGGGGGGTGAATCAGTATCTGACCGGTAATGTAATTTTCTTGAAACTGAATATGCAGAACATAAAGTAACAATATACCGGTATGCAAAAATTAATGCAAATAACAGAATTAAAAACATCCACATGAAAAGAACACCATAACACAAGATGTTTAACGAGGAAACCCGGTGTGGGAAAAACCTCGGTGGGATTTGTGACCCACAATATTCACTTACTGGCCAATAAGAGAATATTACTTACAATAGGGGCCTGCACATGCAGGAAGGCAAACTGCCTAGAGCTCACTGCTCAATAAGAAGTCACACTGACTTACAATGAGGATTTACACAAATCCAATATTCTGTAATGCTTTACAATAGCATCTTCAATGCCAGATTCAGTACCGGTTCTTGCTCGGTTCTTTACATATACCCTTGACCTAAAATTCGCACATTAGGTCTGCCTTATAATTTATTATGCTTCCTATCCATATTCTACAAATGCCTACAATGATCTCTTTTATATACAAGAGTCATTTTACAATTTGCCAAGTCGGCTTACAATAATAAACAAAATATTACATATCAAAAATCCTGTCGGCCTCTGTGCTGGTATACATATTTCCTTTTGTGCTGGTGTACATCTTCTGTGCCGGTGCCAGTGTAGATTGAACTTACTGATGCCGGTGCACTATCTTGTTTGAGTAATGCTTTGCCGGTATAATGTCTTGTCGGTGCCATAGGATTTTTAGGTTGCCTGAGTAATGCTTTGCCGGTATAATGTCTTGCCGGTGCCATAGGATTGCAAGGTTGCCATCAATGACAAAACCTTCAATCATACACAATGTCTCATTGGAGTGTCCATATGCCAACAATCTCCCCCTTTGGCATTGATGGCAACACTGATGAGAAATTTCAAAAAGATATCCAAAAATGTGTAGACCAAAAATGTGAGAGCTCCCCTTGAGCATGCGATCCCTGTGTTTTGAATTTTCTCATCTACTACTCCCCCTTTGGCATCAATGACAAAGGTTAGTAGATTTTGTAGTTGTACCAATTGATAGCCTCAACCTTGTAGTTGGGTGGTTATTATCTGAAGAATATCTCCCAAAATTAAGTTTATGCCATCCATAAACTTCTTGCTCTCCTTTATTGCTATCTCAGTTCTGTATACTATACTAGTGACCGGTGTTTTTCTACCTTGTGTTAGTGTCTCTGAGATTTCCTTTTGCAGAGATGCTAGATAGTCCAATCTTGGACTTAGTTTAGATCTCAAGAATTTTGCCTTGTTTATTATTTTCTCTTTCTCTCTTTCTAATTTGAGCAATTCTTCCTCAAAATTTGCTATCTTTTCCTCAAAAACTGATAATGTATCGAGTGAGTTAACAAAATTATCAGCAAGTTTATTGATCTCTTCCTATACCTTGCTCATCTTTTTGTCTACATCTATGGTCAAAATTTTTATCTTACAGGTGTCTTTGTACAAAGTTTTGTACTCTTTCAATAAATTGCACAGTTCTGGTAGAAGTGTGTCAAATTCACTGTTACACTTCTTTATTCCTTCCTCAAAGAATTTCTGTTTCTCTTTTTCTACACTTTCCTTTACAGTTTCTACCTTTGTTTGCTCAAAATTTCCAGAAATATATTTACAAAGTGTATCCAACTGGCCTAAAGAATCTTTGTTGGCTATATTACAATTGGGAGCTATTGATTTCAAAATTGGAATTGAATCATCTATCGCTTTATAGGCTTGTGAGCTATAATCAGTTATTTTCTTGATAGATTCGAGAAATACCTCTGTTACATTTGATGGTGACCCAACAAACCGAGTGCCGGTGGAAGTGACCATGCTAGTATTGACCTCTGGTAGGTCTGTTTGTGTCTCCATCTCTTTAAGCGTTGGTTTTCCAGCATCATTTCTTACCGGTGGCATTTGTTCTGGAGCCTTTAGCTCTATTGGTTTCTCTGTTTGTGTTCCAGATTCCATCTTTTTCTTTGAATCTGCTGCCGGTTGCTCTTTGTTTCTTGTTTCCAGTTGCTCTTTGTTTTCTAATTTATCTGTTGTATCCTTATCTACCACTATGTTGATTTTCTGCATATCAACATTCACAGTATATAGGAATTCAAGATTAGGATTATTATTCTCTGTGTCCATGCTCTCAGTTGCCAGTTGGTCTTCTGCAGTTGTTGTTTTTACTAGTGGAGTATTTAAAGGAGGTGGGGGTAAGTTGTCTCTAATCTTGATACTTGGTGGTCCACCAACTTTACCTTTCCCTTTATCCTTTTGATATACCAGAATGGGCTTGGGATTCCTATATTCTTCTTGTTTTTCTTTTTCAACCAAGAATGTATCCCAACCATTTTCTGTTTCCTCTGAAACTTCAGTAACTCTACCTGCCATTAGTGATATTTGCCGGTGTGCAGTGGAAAAAACTGTTTGGTTGGCCTGAGCTATCAAATCATCAATTTCCTTAGGTGAGTTGACCGGGTATATTGCAAGTAATTTCTCTATTTTTAGTTTCTTATCCAACTCAATTATTCCTTGCCTTCTGGCCTCAATTCTTTTATATAGTTCATTAGGAATTTCATTTAGAACTTGCATCAAAAACTTTTTATACATGTCCATGTGTAATATAACACTCTCCTCGACTTGTCCTTTCTCATCATCTGATAGGGTGTCATAGATTCTACCTATGTTTTTCAATTTACCTTCCTCTGTGATCTCATTCAGTAGTATGTTAAGAGGGGCAAAGTCAGTGTTTGACTTCTTCTTCTTTTTGGGGGTCAGCTTCTTCTTAGGTGTGGCTTTCCTGACCGGAGACCTCACAACTTGTTGCTTCTATCTTGTCCTTCTAGGTGAAGGAGTAGATACCGGTGAGGGGTCTCTTTTCCTCACAACTCTTTTGAAAGTTGCTGGCATATCTCCTTCTGAGGAAGTATCCACTGGTGATAGATGAGTTTCAGGTTGTTGGGCTGCCAACTCATCTTTTGTTATGCCAGTTTTCTTTAATACATCTTCCTTTATGGCTTTTGCTTGTCTGGTTCCTTTCCTCACAAATGCCTCAACTTTCTTTACTCTCTTTTAGATTGAATTTGACTTTCAATGGTCTCAGCACTACCAAATACTTCTTCCTTTGGTTCATTGGGGGCTTCCAGAAGTGCTTTGGCATAAGTTTCCACTATGTGGTCATTTGTTTCATACCCCATCTCTGTAACCCAGATTGTTCTTGCGATGACTGCTTCCATCCAGATCTCATCCTTTTTTATCACAAAGCATATATCATCCTTGTATTTGTTGAGAATTTCTTGTGATAGTTTGATTCTTTTATTCATTCTGACCTTTAGTGCTTGAATATACTCATTGATATTCTTTTCTCTATTTTCACCCATGTTGTTGAATAAGTCAGACAATTGTTTTCCTACCGGTATGTCGAATCCAAAATCCTTGTTGCCTATACCGGGAGCCTGTTTGGTTATGTGTAGCATTAAGCATAAAAGTAAATTTCCAAATCTAAAGGTTCCTTTCTTATCCTTCTTGATTTTTGCTAAGTTGTCAATTAACTCATCTTTTAACCATTCACAGATATCAATTTTTACATTGTCCTTAACCATGTCATAAGCACTCTTTATGCATAAACTAGAAACTGAGTTAAGCCTATTAGCATGAGTTTCTTTGTAACCTAGAATCATGCTAACAAATCTAACATTTGTATCGGTCACATCATTAACCCTTAATGATCTCTTGTCGGATGTTGCACCAGTTAAGTTTGTTACCAAGTCATTGGAGACCTTCTTGGTTTTGTCGGGTCTATTACCGGTGGAAGGTAACCTTGTTACTGCTTTCATAGCTACCTTTGTAATTTTATGCACTGAGTCAAGCCAAAAGAATGAACCATGTACCCTACTCAGAACTATCCTAACCACTTCCTTGGGAAATTCAGGAATGCGGAGGATTTCAGTGAATCCTAGGGTTTCAACAATTTTATGTTCAGGTTTCACATTCCCGGAGTTGTCACATATAACAGACTTATACATGTTTTTGATTTCTTCATCACCTAATTCCTCTATGTTGCAATGAATATACATTCTAGGGTCTTCTGCATAAACAACACCTTTTGGAATTTTTGAAAAAGCACCTGTGTTGTCATCTTTCTTAGCTACCTCAGGAACTAGCTAAAACACGGGCCTAGGTCTTTTTATAACCTCAAATACTGTAGGGTTTGCTATGAATTCAGGTGCAGAGGAGATGCCATGATGATAAATACCTTTTTCTTCCTTTGGATGGATTGATTGCTGAAGTGCTTTGCCTCTTTGCTTGGAATGCCTTGGCTCGGAAATCTTCGCACTCTCTGAAAGTTTGAATTCATGGTGAAATGAAATGGAGCCAAAAACCTTATTTTATAAAGTCTTTTCTGCTACTTACCACATTAATTACTTGTCAGTAATGTATTAGCTCAACTTTATTTGCCGGTAATGAAAGATTTTCAACTTCTTTTCTCTAACTGAGGGAATAATAGCACATGTGTCATTTGACTGCCAAACCCTCAAGATAATTTTCTTCAATTTGATGAAGAACATCCTGCCAGTGGAGCATTGCTCTGTCCTACCAGTGGAGCATCATATTGTCCTTCCGGTGAAGCATTTGTTGGTTCTACCGGTGGAGGAGTAACCCCAATATTTAGTTCACCTTTTCTAATCCATTGCTTTGAAAATTCTTTCTTAACCTCTTCAACCTTTTCTTTACCTTTCAAGCTAGTACTTCTATTATCTACCGGTGTACCTTTACTTCTACAAAATTTAGCAATATGACCAATCTTGTTACATGCATAACAAGTTACATTATTTTTCTGAATAGCTTTCCCATAACCTATGCTGGTTTGTGTTCTGCATTTATTTGATAAATGACCAAATCTTCCACAAACATAACATCTTACATTCATTCTGCAATTTTCAGAGTTATGACCAATTTTGTTGCATTTGGTGCATTGATCGGTGGGAGGATTGATGTTTTGATAATTCCTAGATCTACATTCATTCACCCTATGACCATATTTATTACAGTTAAAGCATTTTCCATTGAATTTGTAAGTATTAGAAGGTCTTACCGGTTTACTATGATCCTGGGTATTTGCAGTACCAAAGCTTTCTCCAACTTCAAATCCAATTCCAAAAGTGTCACCTTTGGGTCTTTGATTCTTCAATAAGGTACCAAGTTCTTCTAAGCTTTTCTTGAATTTTTCTTTGTGTTGATTTGCAGTTTCCAATTCCCTTTCCAAGATTTCTTTTTGTCTCATTAGTTCATTTGAGTCATTTTGAGTATGCATCAGATCTGTCTTCAACATGTCATTTTCATAGCTAAGTCTTGTGTTCTCATTTGCTGCATCACTTAGTCTTCTGGTCAATTCTTCTTCATTCTTCTTTCTGTCCTCAATCTCTTTGCAAAATCTCATAGTCATATCCTGCATTTCATTTTTTGTTGTCATGATCTCTTGTTTCAATTTGCTTATCATATCATTTAGTGATTCCTTTTCATCATTCTCATTTTGCAATTTTTCACAAAGTTCTCTTCTCTTATTCCTTGTAATAGTAAGATTTTGTTGAAGTACCTGAATAATGTCCTGAGCTACTTTTAAATCATCTTCTAATTTGATATTTTTTAACTTCCCTGCATCATAGTTAGTAAGAGCTCCTTCAAGTTGCTTCATTAGATTTTCCATCTTTACCGGTGTTAGGATCTTCCTCAAGCTGTTAGGCTTCTGAAAATAGAGGACCAAGCTTTGATACCAATTGTTAGGGTTCCTATAGATACTGGGAGGGGGGGGGTGAATCAGTATCTGACCGGTAATGTAATTTTCTTGAAACTAAATATGCAGAACATAAAGTAACAGTATACCGGTGTGCAAAAATTAATGCAAATAACAGAATTAAAAACATCCACATGAAAAGAACACCATAACACCAGATGTTTAACGAGGAAACCCAGTGTGGGAAAGACCTCGGTGGGATTTGTGACCCACAATATTCATTTACTGACCAATAAGAGAATATTACTTACAATAGGGGCCTACACATGCAGGAAGGCAAACTGCCTAGAGCTCACTACTCAATAAGAAGTCACACTGACTTACAATGAGGATTTACACAAATCCAATATTCTGTACTACTTTACAATAGCATCTTCAATGCCAGATTCAGTACCGGTTCTTGCTCGGTTCTTTACATATACCCTTGACCTACAATTCGCACATTAGGTCTGCCTTATAATTTATTATGCTTCCTATCCATATTCTACAAATGCCTACAATGATCTCTTTTATATACAAGAGTCATTTTACAATTTTCCAAGTCGGCTTACAATAATAAACAAAATATTACATATCAAAAATCCTGTCGGCCTCTGTGCCGGTATACATATTTCCTTCTGTGCCGGTGGTAGTGTAGATTGAACTTGCTGATGCCGGTGCACTATCTTGTTTGAGTAATGCTTTGTCGGTATAATGTCTTGCCGGTGCCATAGGATTGCAAGGTTGCCATCAATGACAAAACCTTCAATCACACACAATGTCTCATTGGAGTGTCCATATGCCAACACACACCACACATGTTAGTACATTTTACATTTTCATCATGTAAATAGTTATTTGTATTATCATATTCATCTGCATTTCATACATTCACATTTTCATTTGCATAAACATATAAAGCATAAAAGAACAAAAATATTGAATTGCATCATGTACATATTTGCATTCATATCATAAGCATCACAAAGAAATCATGCATTAACACATAGAAACATCACATAGGTACACATGCATATAGCTGCCACAAGGATGAATAATCTCATATATATATATCAAAATTATAAATGCCATGATACAATGATGTCAAAATCATATGTCTACAATCACTTGAAGGTGTCATCATACAAAATGGTACAAAAATGATACATAGGGAGCCCTCTAAGGCTATGATAAACTCCCTCCCTTAGAGCCAACTAGCCTCGGTGAAGTTTGAGCCCTGGAAGGACCCACCCCAGGATCATCTCTCCTATCCCCTCTATCTAGTGGTGGTGGAGGAACCATAACTCCACCGCTAGACACCTCTCTCTTATCTCTCCCTCTAGTGGTCGTCATAGTTCGCGATGGTCTATAGAAGCTCCTAGCCCACTGATCTGGTGGCACCGCTCCATAGTATAAGTCTCTCCAGTAGCCTATTTCCTCCCCTGCCCACATAACATAGGTGTATTTGGCCCCTGTGTCCTCTACTACCTGCCTCCCTAACCTCAATGCTATCTCAACCTCTGTGTAGTGTTGAATAGCTTGATCCCTCTCCCACTCAGTGTCCCTCAACTATCTCCTGAGCCTAGTTGTCTCCCTCTCCAGATCCTGGATCTCATCTGCCTGTCCTTGGCAGATCTCCCTCAAGGATAGTAACTCATCCTCCTCCTCTCCCCCCTCACCCTATCCCTGTGACTACTCCTGTGGCTGCTCCTGACCCTGTCCCTATGGCTGCTTTCATGGCTACTCCTATCCCTATGTCTAGGAGCCTGTACCTATCTAGGAACCCGTGTTGTTGGCACCTGTAATGACAATCCACCTTTGCCTCTCACTACATGAGCTTGTCTCTCCTCTCCACCCTCTCTCCTCAGAGCCACTCTCCTCTCTACTACTACACCCCACCTCCTCCATCAACCTCTACCTCCACCATCTCTACTATCATCTTCGTCAGCTCCACCCTCTCCATCTATCGGTTCCCCTGGATTCGTCAGCCATGGAAATAGATTTTCTCCCCAATATGCACTATACTTTGCATCCATCCCTGCATCCTCTATATCTGCCCACATATCCCAAGGAAAGGGAATTATCTCTACTAGCTGTGTCACTACCTGATCATAAGACAATAATGGACCCAAGTGCACCTAATCTCTCACTATCCGTTCATACATCCCTGACCCCCATGGCATCTGTTGTATCCTACCAAACTGCCTTCCCACCCTGTCTATCAACTACCACTCAATAGCATATGGTTTCTGACCAATTAGATACCTGCTCTTGAATACATATGACAACTCCACTGCATCATCCTCCCACTCCTCACAGTCTAAGTAAGGCTTCCATATCACATTGTCTATCTCACCGATAACCCTACACCGATACTCTAGTCTCTCAATCTGTGGCTATGATGTAATCATATCATACAAGTGTACATAACTACGCCCATGTCCTCTGCCTCTGAAGTGTATTAGACATGTAACCGATAGATGCTCATATGCCCACACCTGCAGCAGTGTCACTCCACATCCCAATCCTGTTGATCTGTGATACACAAATTGATGCAGCTCATAATACAAGTGTACTAGCAAACATGACCCCCATGCAAACCTAGTGTGCTCATTCACCAATGTCTCCATTGTCCTCCCCCATCCCATCACCAACCCTCATGTTGCCCTATCCAGACAGAGGAACCCACTAATCACTCCTGCTAGCATCGTCGGTAGTGCTAATCCTGTCACTATCATGGTATCCCAAGCCACATGTCCAACCCTCATCTCCAGTCCTGGATCCTAGAACACTCATCTCAATGCATCCTTGTCTCCCTCTTGATCATAAGGAACTAACTCCCCATCAATCGGTATCCATAGTATCCTGTACACATCCTCCAAGGTGACTGTCATCTCACCCATTGGCAAAAGAAATGCGCATGTCTCTGAGTGTCATCTCTCAGCTAATGCAATCAGCAACCCCATGTTCACCCATAGCCTGAATTGCTTCTCTCTCCTCAAGTGTCAGCTCTGCTCGTAAACTCTGAGTTGAAGGGAATCTCTCTCATGACTCCAACATAGGTAGGTCCTCTTGCAGTCAAGAAAATCAACTATGTCAATCCTAGTGGCATTCCCTGTTCATCACAATGTGCTTCTTTTTATCCTAGTACTTATATCTATCATATGACACTCTATCCTAGTAGCATTCCCTATTTATCACAAAGTACTACTCTTTTTAGTACTCCCTATTCATCACAAAGTACTACTTCTTATCCTAGTAGCATTCCCTATTCATCACAAAGTGCTACTCTTTTTAGTACTCCCTGTTTATCACAAAGTATTGCTTTTTTTATCCTAGTATCATTCCCTGTTCATCACAAAGTGCTTCTTTGATCCTATCCCAGGGACTCTGCTTGAGTGTATCCTCTTGAGTAGTTTCTTGATTGGCAACATATGTTCTATCATAAAATTATCAATCCGTGCCCTACCTATTATTCTAGTCTTCCTTAGAGGACCTGCTTGAGTGCATCCTCTCAGCAGCTTATCCAATCGATAGCGTATGTTTATCATAGAATTTCCAATTCGACCTTGAAGACATAAACACGCATTCATGACACAAACACGCTTCCATACTTCACAAATGCCCTTGCTCTGCACAGACGCACCTGGCACTAACATAGACGCACCTTAGCGTTTTTTCCCCTCGCTTGACATACCTAAAGCACATTTATTACCTACCTAACATGCATTTATGACAACCATTAATGCACCAAAGTACAAGGAGGTTTTGCGGTACTACCGACTCTCCTATATCTGCTGGCCTTTGAAATCGGTGAATGCAATCAAATCTATGCACCAAAGCCAACACTGTTGACTCCTCTCTGCTCTCTCTACACTCTGATCTCTTGGATTTGTGGATGACAATGAGAATTTTTTCCCCTCGTAGTCTATCTTATAGACTGCCCTAGCCCTAGCCCTATTCAATCTTTTTTATCGTGTGACTTTGTCACTCCATCCGGTCAGTCCATTCTAGCCTTTCTTTCTTATCGAGAAATTGTCTGTGATCTTTTCAGACATTTTCATCCAATCTCTCGAGGGGGCATATCATTCCCATCTTGGGGCAACTTTGTATCAGTTTATCTAATCTTCTTTGAAACAACGTGACAAGCGACATTGTCTCAAAGAGGGGCAAAATGTAGACACCTAAAATTGTCTTGTTTAATTAAATAAATATCTTTATTTATTTAATTATTTTAAGCCTAATTCTTCTATTAATTAAATAAATCTTTATTTATTTAATTAATTCATTTATCCTCTTCTAGCCTTATTTCTCATTTAAATAAATACATTTATTTATTTAAATTATCTTTTTCCCAAATTAAATAAATACTTTTGTTTATTTAATTGATCCCATTTCTTCTATTAATTAAATATTTTTTTATTTAATTAATTCATTAGCCTTTTCTACCCATGACACATGTCATTCATCTTTTAATTCCTACACTACCTACCCTCTAATCTTAGCCAACCATTTATCTTTTACCCTTCTCAATCTTATCTCTCCATTTCTTATAGTGTCTTCTATATAAGAGGATGCTTCCTTCATTATCAACCCTAATCAATCTTTGAAGCCTTCTAGCATTCGAACTTTCATATGCGATCTAGCTATCAACCACATTTCTGTTCTTTTTTGAGCTTTTGTGCACACATAAAATCTAAGAGCAAATATATCAAGCAAGATCAATGGAGATAGGAAAAATGGACATCCAAACACTATTGGACATGTGATGGTATAATCTTTGTGATTTTATTTGATTTGCATTGTCTTAGATAATATTCATATGTTATGGTGGATCTTTGTTGTTGTTAGGCTAGGGTTTTGTGGTTGAATTCATTTAGTCTTTCAATATTGTTATTCCATTTTCACCATAAACAATATGAACTTCAATAGGAAGGGTGATAGAGCCAATGGTAGGACAAGAGAATCCATCAAATAACTTCACAACCACATTAGAAGAATCATATATTGGTTTATGCAATCGTAAAGTTAAAAGATACTCCTTGGTGATGACATTAACCATGCAAGAGGGATCAATAAGGGAACCACAACAAGGTATATCCTTAACCTTTGCAACTATATATAAAGGGCCATCGGGTTCTCTAATGGTCTCAATAGGGTAAAATTTAATACAAGGATCCTTAGGCATATCTTGTTTTTCTACCATATTTACCAAGTTCGGAGCCATAGAGGTGAATTCCTCAGAAGAGAAAGAATTAGGCACAATCTCAATAACGTTAGAGGTATGGGAAGGCAAGGGGTCAGTGAAAATATTAAGATTTTGATTAGGAGGAGCTACTAATTTATTCCCTTTATCATTCACACCTACCACACATATAGTATTATTATCAATCAAATCTTGAATCTTATTTTTCAATGCAAAATATTTTTCAGTATCATGACCAAGCTGACGATGAAATTGGCAAAATGAATTGTTATCAAAATAAGAGGATGCAACTTTAGAAGGATCAACTAGTTTTATAGTAGGAAGTTTGATAATGTTTCTCTGCAACAATTGAGACATAATACTATGTAAAGATTCATTCAAAGGAGTAAACTATCTTTCTCTTTGGAAAAATTTAGAAATAGGAGGCACACCCATTGTAGCATTCACATTGTTGTTGTTGATTGTATCATTGAACTTGATGAAGCTTTTGGTTGGTTCGAACTTCACAAATGGTTGTTTAACACTCTTCCCCTTATCACTCAAAGCCATAGGAGTGGATTGCTCCATTTGACTCACAACCAGTTGATAATTATGGAGTGTTGCGCACAACTGTGGAAAGGAAGTAAACTTAGACAAAATAAGCTTTTCCCTGATATCTTTTTGTAAATTAGAAATGATTTTTTTTTTAATATCATTATTTGGTACATGAAAATAAATTTGAGCACACAAATGATTTTATCTACCAGTGAAATTGGTCACTTTTTCTTTAACACCTTGTTTACAATGCATTAAATTAGTCAAAGTGATTTTAGGACCAATGTTGTTTTGAAATTGTTGGATGGAACCATTTTCTAGTTGTTGAAAGGAAGTGATAGAATAAGAAGGAAAAGAGAAATACCATTGGAAAGCTTGATCTCTTAGTGTTCGTGTAAACAATTTTGCAAGCAATCTTTGATCAGAAGCAAAATCAGTACACAAGGTTTGAAATGTTTTGGCATGCCTAAGAGGATCACCTTTTCCATTATAGAGTTCTAATTAAGGGACCTCAACATGTTTAGGTGGGACAGATTTAACAATATCAAGAGAAAGTGGGCTCGCAACATCAAAGGTGGGCACACTAATATTGGATTGACTCATGGAAGCAATTTGTTGTTGTAAGGAAGACATGGTTTGAGCAAGATTATTTATTGTCGCTTCAGTAGAAGAATTGATATTAGACATAGTTGATTGAGAAGGTGGTGTGATGTTATTGAAAGAAGGAATGAATTGAGAATAAGGTGGTGGGACATTATGATAAGTAGGCATAGGTGATGATTGGGTAGGAAAAGGGACACTTAAAGGAGGAAAAAATTTGTTGAAGGAATTGCCCCCTTGTGTCACATTGATTGGTTGAGAGATAACATGAATACTTATGGAAGACGTAGGTAAATATGGAGGATTAAATGAAGAAGAGGGATTGCCCCCATGACCAATTGTTATAGGGATAACATTTTGAGTTGACGTAGCCATGATGCTGGAGGTAAAAGTAGGAATACTAGTCATAAGAGTAGTCAAAGGAATTGAAAGATTGACTTGTGTTGAAGGTTGTGAATAACCTAGGGTTTCGACACAATTATTGATAGGCATGACATTAGAATCAACAATATGTGCAATGCCACACAATATATCAATTCCATTCTTATCACTTTGAATCATGAACTTAAGGCCTTCAATTAATGGAAGAACTTCACTATTAGGGTATTCATGGGACATCCATTGTTGAAAGTTATCAAATTGATTGTCCAGTGTGTAAAGTTGATCTATAGAGACCCTAGTTAAAGCTTCTTCTTCATCATGGAATTCATGAATGTGGTGAATAGGCACATGATTAGGATGGGAAGAATTAGCATGATCCTCATTAAAGAAGTCACCCAAATTAGGCTCCATCTCCTTAGTAATTAAACCTTGGGAGGCCTTAATTCTAATGATTTGTCTAATAGGGATAGTATAGGTAGGACTAATAGTGATGAAACTCATGCACTAGAGGAAAAATTTTAATTTTGAATTTTGGAACAAAGCTTACAAAATTGATTAATGCAAAATATAAAAAAATATTGATTAAACAATTTGAAATTTGTTGGAAGAAGAGGATGACACAATTTCCAAAAATGAAAGGAATTTGGAATTTTAAAATTAGGGCCAAGGGAATACCACTTAATTTTAAAATCAAAATCTTTAAAATCAGGGTAGATTATAATTAACCTCTTAATTTTAAAAATTCTCTTGAAAATTTAAAATGTTGAATTTTGGAGGTATTCTTGATTCTAGAGGGATAAAAAATTGACTAAATCGGCCAATATTCTAGATTTAGGCTATTAAATACAGTCATAACAGTCTCCCAAAATTTTAGGAAAAAAATCGAGGATCGTGGCAGGAATGCACATGGTCCGACCAACTTTTTTTGAAATTTTCAGGGATGAATTTTACGATGATTTCAAAGCTAACCCCAAAAAATTGGTGAATTTTATGATTTCTAGATGGGTGAAATTAAGGTTCAAATGTAAAAATAGGACCCTATTAGGGTTTTGAAGAAAAAGAGGAATTGGATTGCAAATTTGATTATGGTCAAACCTAATGGATAGGGACACCTTGAAAAATGTTTAGAAATCTGAATTGGAATGAAATTGATTGAAATTTGCACAAAATCCAATTAAATTTGAAAATTAGGGTTTTATGACCTAACCACTTAATATTGAAATCTGAATTTTGGGAAAAAAGGAGGGAAATTAAAAATTTGAATTGTAGGAATGAAAACAAGTATGAGAACAATCAAAAATCTAAAAATTAAATGGAAATCCAATTGAAGATGATTTTTGAAAATTAGGGTTTTAACAAGTAACCGCTTAATTTTGTAAATTTGATTTGCAAATCGAATAAGACAATGAGGAAATTGAACAAACAAAACAATTTTTAGATCTAAGATAACCACAAGCAATTTTTACAAATCACAAGTTCAATTTTAATTTTAAAAACTAGGGTGCTTAATGATTTAACCACTAAGTTTGTAGAAATTTGAAACTTGCAAATGAAAAATATGCACTTTTGTTCAAAGGAAAGCATGCAAGACATCGGGTTCACCAAAATGTAATGTCACCAAAATGTATGTTGGAATTCTACACTCTAATGAGAATAGTTTATGTTGTCATTGATGGCAACCAACTGGCAACCAATCGGCAATAGGTTTCTACACATGCACCAACATCACAGACATCATACACCGGTAGGCACCAGCACCGACAGACACTTTCACCAGCATCTAGATTACACCGGAAATGAAGTATACCGGCACTCATGCTGACATGAAACAAGTTTTGTTTATATTGAATTATATTATAAATGTAATTAAATATTTGTAAGCCGACTTAGTGTATTGTAAAGACTCATATATGTATGAGATCTTATAGATTGGAAATGAAATGGATAGGTGATTATTATTGGTATATGTAAAGGCAATGAAAGGTTTTTGTTAAGGTATCTGACTGAGCTTAAACCGGTACTGATGCAGGCATTAGAGATGCTATTTTGAGTAGTACATTGTGTAGCTAGGAAATCGGAAATCATCAAAGCAAATATCAATAATAGCTCAATCACGAAAGCAAATTGCCATGATCTATCCTAACACACTCAATAGAGACATGAAAATGAAACATTCAAAAATAAAGATTATGCAAACCAGATGTATATCTAAATGCTTCCTTCATGCGGCTCCATTGTCCTTCTTTCTTCTCCAAATAGTTTTGTTGTGGATCTCACCTTCAAGTGCATAAACCTAATGTGAAAGCAAGATTGACATTGGCACAAGAGTACTCGAAGTGTGATTTGACAAAGTGATTAGAAATTCGATAATCTAATTAGGGATTAGATTGAAGAAATTCATCCAATTTATAGAGAAATTGGAGAAAAAGATCAAATTAGCATGATTCAATCCAAATAGAAATTGCAAATCAAAAATGTCAATTATGACAATTTATGACAAATTATGCACTTTCTATGCAAAATTTGATTGATTGATAATTCATGACAATTTATGACAAATTTCTATGTCAAGAATTGATTGATTGTCAATTATGACAAATTATGACAAATTTCTATGTCATTCCCATGAAATTAGGAGAAAAATAGGAGAGAATTGAAATTAGGAATTAGAAAATAGAAAAATAGAAAATTGATGAAAATTAGGAAATTAAGTGAATTAATTAATAATTTTTCATTTATTAATTAATTCACAAAGAGAGGAATTATTAGCCAATTAAATGAACATTTAATTGTGATGAGAAGACTTAGGATAAATAATTAATTTATTAATCCTAGAGAGAGAAATGACAAACAAGGTTAAATGATTAAATCATGAAACCCTAAAAGATGAATTAACAATGCAAGAATGACAATTAGGTCTTGATGAAAGATAATTGATGTTGATTCGATTATGATCATGATTCTGACTAACAAAGGACCAATGCTGATAAATGATTTGATTGATAAATGCTGAATTGACGAGGAACAATGACAAATTGATCCAAATTGACATAATTGAGACAGACAATGGTCGATGGCAAACTGATCGCAAAATGACAAAATTGACAAGAGGACAAGGATTGATGATGAATCATGACTGAAAATTGCTGTCGACAAGACCTAATTCGAAAGCGAGAAAAATGAGGAATGCAGAAGAAGGACTTGATGCTCGCAAATGATAAAGACCAAGTGCTCAACATAGAAGAAATGTTAATGCGATGCAAAAACCTTAAAATAAGGCAATGCGTAAATGTTGAAGTACGATTCCGCAAGCGTTGACCATTTTTAGGTGTCTACACATTGTATTGGATTTAATTATCCATATTGTAGTCAGTGACTCTTTTGAGCAGTGTGCTCCAGGAAGTTGGCCTTCCTACATGTGTAGGCCCCTATTACAAGTAGTATTTATTCATATTGGCCAATGATTAAATATTGTGGGTCACAAATCCCACCGAGGTTTTTCCCACACTGGGTTTCCTTATTAAAATATCTTGTGTTATGGTGTGCATTTATGCTATATCTATTATTTCTCTTTACTGCACTATTTCTTGTTTACCGGTACATTGTTTTGGGTTGTAAAGATATAAATAAGTTTAAAGATTTAACAAACTAGTTAGACACTAATTCACCCCCTCTCTCAGTGTCTTTGGGACTGTCATTGAATCTAACAATTGGTATCAGAGCTTGGTCCTCTATTTGCATAAGCCTAATAACTTCAGGAAGATTTTTAAATGGATGATTTGGATAACATGTACAATGATGTCATTACTGATGAACAAAGTTTAATCAAACCAGAGAATAAGATAGTTGAAGACTTAGGATTCATTGAGATACTAAACATACCTAAATTTCTTAAGGAGGTAGTCCATCTAGTTCTGAGTAGAGTTCATGGAGAGTTCATGTGGCTTGACTCTATTTTTAAAATCTCTAAGGAAGCAATCAAGGTAGTTATTAGTTTACCCTCAACCGGTAGAAGACCTGACAAAACTAAGAAGATACCTAGCAAGGGAGTTATGGAGTTAACCGGAGCTACATTTGATAACAGATCTCTTAGGGTTAATGACATTAGTGATGCTAATGTGAGATATGTGAGTATGGTACTTGGATACAAATTAACTCATGCAAACAGATTGAATTCAGTTTCTAGCTTATGTATTCATAATGCATATGAGATGGTAAAGAACAATGCTAAGATTGATATTTGCAAATGGCTTAAAGATGAATTAATAGACAACCTGAAAAAGATTAAGGGTGACAAGAAAGGGACATTTCATTTTGGCAACCTACTTGTGTTTCTGATGCTTTACTTCACCAAAGAGATATCCGACATTGGTCATAAGGACTTTGGATATTACATCCCGGTAGGAAAACAAATCAATTGACCTATCACCGGTATGGACTCTAACAGTGACAAAATTATAATAGATTACTTCAAAAAATTTCAGACTAAGATGAGAGCTAAAGAAAGGTTACCCCAGAGCATAGTGGACAAGTATGATAAGCAAATCTACTTTGTAATTAGACGTGATGAGACATGGATGGAAGCAGTTAGCCCTAGAACTATTTGGGGTACTAAAATGGGTTATGAAGTTGATTTACCCAACCTTGAAACATATGCTAAAACATTACTTGATGCACCTAGAGAACCAACTGAAGAAACTTTTGGAAATGCTGAGACCATTGAGAGTGATGTTTCGATGCAAAAACAGAGAAAAAGAAGAGAAAAGTTTATCAGAGATGCATCTAAGATGGTGAAGGAGGTCAAAGAAAATGTAATGAACATAAGTGGTATATCTGCCAATGAACTAGAAGGATTGAAACCAGAAGCTCATGTTTCACCAGTTGTTACTTCTTCAGATATTGACAGTGGGAAAACAACCGAGTTCAAAAGAGTTGAAAGAAAGAAGATGAAACCCTCACTAGTACCCTCTCCTTCTCCCAAAAGGACTAGAACTTTGAGGAAGAAGCAACAGGCTGTAAGGGAACCTAAAAAGAAACTAACACCAAAGAAGAAACAAACCAAGACACTAGATACCTTGACACCGAAGGAACTGGTAAATGAGATAACATAGGATGGAAATCTTTGCAATGTGAATAAATACTATCATTCTTACAAAGATTTAGACAAGGACACTATAGAGGCCAGTATAATTTTGCATTTAGATATCTATAAGAAGGTTTTGATTGAAGTTGTAGAGGATCTACTGAATGACTTATATTTAAGCTTAGAAGCTAAAAGAATGTCAGTGATGGAACTAGATTAAAATATAAAAAATGAAGCATTATTGGTAGTGCACCCTGTAAAATCTAGAGAGGAAATTGATGAGCTAATCTCTGAGGAAAACTGGTCAGTTTTTGTCAGTGGACACTAGCAGGTTAGCCTAATGGCTAGTAGAGTTAAGGAGAATGCTGATGAGATTGTAGACAAATGGGATATCTTTTTTGTTGAAAAGGAAAAGAAAGAGGTAAAGGAAAGACAAAAAATAGACAAATCTTTTGCTAAGGTGTACCAAAAGGACAAATGGAAATACAAGATTGGTGGTGTACCTACTATAAAGGTAACTGATAACATCCCTCCACCAGCTTAGGACACCCCTCCATTAACTTCAGCATGACCAATACATACAAAAAATCAACCTGATAAGGCAATTGATGAAGTAACTCATGATGATACTAACCCGTAGTCTGAAATACTGCACACCATGAATGTGGATACACAAGATATTAACATTGTTGTAGATAAGGAGACTACAAAAATTAAGGTAGATGATGTTAAGGATAGTAAGGTCTCTGAGATACTGGCACACACTGTTGAATCTCAGAAGACTGAGATACCTGCACAAGCTATGCAATCGGAGATTGAGAAACCAATAGAGGATAAGGTAACTAACACAGAGCAATCAGAATCAGAGAAACTGGCAGTTGAAGAGGTACTTGTACAAACTGAAAAATCAAAAGCAGAGGTACAAACACAGACAGAGAAACCAGAAGAAAATGTAAGTAAAGAAGAAGAAACTGATGGAAATAAGGAGGAAATAGTGAAGGTAATTGGGCAAGCATTTGTTGAGAGGAAACCCATAGCAAAACCAAGCACATCCACTGGAGAATTCAGACCCACTAACATAACAGATGTTCTATTAGATTCTATCAAGAGGATAACAGATTGCAATGCCTTAGCATTTAAGGCTATTGATAACACATTACCTATCTTGAAGATGATTGCACCTACCTGTAAGATGGATCACATTAATGATTCTTTAGGTGATTTGGAAACATTGTCCAAATTCATTGCTGAAAATGTCATAACTATAGATAAGGTGAATGAGGATACTATAAAGGAAAGAGTAGATAAAGAGAAAGGAGAATTCTTTGAGAAAACTGTTGGCATATGATGAACCAGTGACAAAGTATGTTGTCATTGATGTCAATATGTGTTCAAACAGGTACACCAGTATGCACCAATATGGAGATTGTTGGGAGCAACATAGTGGAGTATGGAACCTTGTGCCTCCATTTTGGCATTGTTGTCAAAGGGGGAGAAGATATATAATAGGGGAGAAGATATTAGATGAAGATATTTTAGATGCACTAGTATATGATGTTTATAATTGCAATGCTACACTAAGTATTGCCATCAATGCCAAAGGGGGAGATTGTTGGCATATGATGAACCAATGACAAAGTATGTTGTCATTGATGTCAATACATGTTCAAGAAGGTACATTGGTATACACCGATATGAAGCTTGGAAGCGATACAAGTCAACCAGTATGAAGAGATGTAGTGAACCGATGTCAAGGTTTCACTAAGTGTGACTATCGGTTGGTAGTCTCAACTTCAGGGTTTCCGGTTTGGCAATCTAGCTTGTATGATGCAACTGATGATATTTTGTGATGAGTTAGCTAAGAAATAAGGATAAGATCGAGATTCCACATCATTTTTATGAACATGAAGGATTTCCTTGAGGATCTTTCATTTGAAGATCGATTGCATTAAATGTCTACCTCAGGAATGAACATTCTTCTTAGCGGTATGAGACGAAAGCGTGATGGGTTACTGATTTCTATGTGTGGTGAAGAATGGATGATGAAAAATGACTTATGATCTGTTTGAGATTGTTTCATTATATGAAAAGTGTTTGGATGGTTAGGATTGGACTGCTTGTAATTGTAAACCTAAGATGCTTAGGGTTTACGGTTTGTGTTACCAACCTAATTCTTGTCTATAAGGTCGATGATTTTTGATATTGTTGTTGTTGGGAAATGTTGTGTATGTATCCAAGTGATGAGATACTTGCTAGACCAATGAGTGAAAATTTGCAGAGTAGAGGAACTGAAAAGGAACTGCCTTAGCATATAGTGTTGTTATCAGATTAGAGTTTTAACTGTTGTCTTCTAACCATTTCAACAGAAGGAAAATCCCTTTGTAGGGTAGCTTTAACAGGCTTACTATAAATCCTCTAACCAGGTGACTTAAGTTCATTGAGTTCTATAAATCCTCTAGCGAGGTAACCTTTAATAGGGTTTCAACCTTTCACAAGGTATATAGCCATCCCTTAACCGGGTGATATTTAATAGGATTGGTTCCTAGAAGAACCTTATTGTAAATTCTTTAACTGGACCAGGTTCATAATAGAGTGAGCTTCAAAAGAGTTCAAAACAAGCTTGTGGGTATTCATCCCCACCATGGTTTTTCCCAATTGGGGTTCCACATAAAAAATTTGTGTGTCATGAGTTGTGCATTTTTCATGTGATGATTAAGCATTATTTGTTTGAGTGATTATGCATGCAAAGCTAATGGTTATGGTATTGCTGATATACTACATGCATATGTTAATGGGTGAAGTAGTTATCAAGTATTGAATGTATTTAACGTGTTCAATTTTACTAGTTTATGTTGTCTGAAGTCTTACTATGTTTAACCAGTATTGCCATGGTTAAGTTCAGTAATGAAGACAACCGATTAGCATTGTTTTAATTTGATAAGTTGTAGAGAAGTTTTTGTATGTACTGATTCACCCCCCCTCTCAATACCAGTTAGGGTATTTGTTGTTCATCATTATTCATCAATTGGTGTCAAAGAAACTCCAGGTCCTTGGTGATATAATCTTAACCAGTTGAGGTAAAAGATCCCGCCTTAATGGTGAAGAGGGAAGGTCCTAAGTTCAATAGAGATAACTTCAAAATATGGAAGGACAAAATGAAGATCTATATCAAGATTTTGGGTGCTCAACACTGGAGCTATGTTGAGAGTGTCTATGTAATCCCCACTGGCACTTTAACCGATGATAAAAAAAGAGAGATTCAAGAAAATGGGCAAGTCATGAAGCCCTTATTAACAGTTTGTCCGATATTGAGTTCATTGATGTACAAGATAAGGACACTCCTAAGGATGTATGGGACACACTAGAAACTATTTATGGTGGTGTTGAGAATGTCAAGAAAGCTAAGGAAGAGAGCCTTAGAAGAAAATTTGAAGACATGAGGATGGTTGAAGGTGAAACCATTCAGCAATATGGCATAAGGATCAAGATTGTTGTTGGAGATATCAAGAGAACTGGTGGAACAATTGAAGATGCCACCATTGTCAGTAAAGTTTTGAGATCATTGTTACCAGTCTATGCAATCAGAGTTGCTGCTATTCAGGAGCTAAGGTATATTGACAAACCAAGGTATCCTTAGACTCTATCATTGCAAAATTGACTGCATATGAGTTGAGTAGCTATGATGGCAGTGTTTAGAAGATCGAGTCATCCTTTAGAGAATCTATAGCACCAACCAAAAAAGGAAAAGAAGTAAGTATCAGTTATGAATCCAGGAAATGCAAAGATATGGATGATGAAGAGATTCTGATGGAGTTTGAAGCTCTTCTTGCCAAGAGACTTCCAAAAGGCACTAGAAAATACAAAGGTAAGCTTCCTTTAAAATGTTTTTCCTGCAATAAGATAAGACATATAGTTGTTAACTGTCTTAACAATGATAATAAGGATAAACGAGAAAGGTTTAGAAAGTATAAAGGAGCAAATAGAAGAAATTGTCTTGTTGCAGTGGATGAAGGTGTTACTGATGAAGAATCTGAGGATGAAGAGAATGGGGACACATTGTTTGTGGCTATAAAGGAAGAAGTGTCTAACAAGAAAGCACTTGTCTCTCACATTGACAACTCTAATGAGTGGATTATTGATAGTGGTTGTTCTCACCACATGACTAGTGACCGGGGAAAGTTTCTATCTCTAGAAGAATATGATGGAGGTATTGTCAGATTTGGCAATGATTCACCGTGCTTGGTAAAAGGAAAAGGATCCATTTCATTGAATGGAAAGAGCAGTGCGGATGACATCTACTGGGTAGAAGGTGTTAAGCATAACCTATTGAGTGTTGCTTAGCTAAATGATAAAGGTCTCATTCTGGAGTTCAAAGGTGGAGTCTGTAGTATAATTGGGACGAGTATTGAACTTATTGCCACCAGTAAGTAGACTAGAGGTAACTTGTTTCAGCTGAATGCCAAGATAAGTCGGTGTCTGATGGAAAAGTTTGATGATAGTTGGATATGGAATAGGAGACTTTGTCATTTGAACTTTGATAATATTGTAAAGGCTGATAAC
Organism: Cryptomeria japonica; assembly: GCF_030272615.1. Taxonomy (NCBI): domain Eukaryota; kingdom Viridiplantae; phylum Streptophyta; class Pinopsida; order Cupressales; family Cupressaceae; genus Cryptomeria; species Cryptomeria japonica. The sequence continues at coordinate 63,676,291 of NC_081414.1, read as the reverse complement.
TCAATGATGAAGAGTTAGTACCAAACCAGTACTGAGAGGGGGGGGGTCAATCAGTATAGACAAAAATACTTTCCTCAAAGCGGTTAGACAACAAACACTGCAAATGAACAGTAACACTAGTTTGAAACAGAGTGCAACCGGTAAAGCTAGGAATGACTGTGACAAACATTAATCGGTTGACACTTATCTATTCATACAATCTAATACTTCATTTCCATTTCACCCTAGTGCATGAAAAGGCAATCACTCATCAAAATATATAAATAGCTAAATCAACATGATTTTCCTTCACACACAAATCATTTAAACCATCACATGAAAATCATCACACATGACACAGATTTTTTCACATGGAAACCCAACTGGGAAAAACCATGGTGGGGATGAATACCCACAAGCTATTTTATGAACTCTTTAGAAGTCTACTCTATTAGGAGCCTTGTCTGGTTAAAGACTGATACAATAGGTTCTGTTAAGAACCGCTCCTATTAGGGATCACCCGGTTAAGGGATGGCTAGAATACCCGGTTAAGGGTTAAACCCTATTAAAGGTTACCTTGTTAGAGGATTTCAAGAACTCAATGGTTTTGAGTCACCTTGTCAAAGGATTTATTGTAAGATGGTTAAAGCTACCCTATTAAGAGATTTCTTAACTGATGAAGTGGTTAGAGATCAATAGGTATTACAATGATCTGGTAATAGCACTTAATGCCAATGCAGATCTGCTTTAGTTCCTCTTCTCCTTCTACACTCACACTCTGCAGGTATCAATCCTTTCCTTTGGTCTGGAAAGAATCACGTATCTCTTCACTTGGATACATACACACAACTTTTTCCAACAATTCAGAAAGAAACACAACATCGACCTTATAGGAAATAGATAGGTTGGTAGCATAAACCCTGAACCCTAAAATTTTTAGATTAAGCAATTCAAATGGTTCAATCCTAACCATTGAGCATATTGCATTAAATACAACCATCTTGAACCTATCTCAAGACATTCTCCATCATTCATTCTCCACCACTTTCATGGTGGTTGATAACCCATCACGCATTTTCACCGTTTGCAGACTTCACACATTCCCGAGGTAGATAGGAACAATCTCCTTCATGTGCACAATACTGACATGGCAATATGATCTATTCTTCATTACAATGCTAACTCATCACACAAAGTCACTGGTTGAGTCACACAGGCTTGAAGCACTTCAACTGAAAACCCTGAAGTTGAGACTACCAACTGGTAGTCATACAAAGCTTCCATTTACCAGTTCCCATAACCACATGCTGATTCACCTTGAACAAGCACACTGCTTCACTTTGGCACATATACTAGTTCACAATGTTATATCGAATCTCACATATACCGGTTCTCTTTTCTGCAACATATTTACATCAATGACAACATACAATGTCGTCATGTCCTCATACCGGCTCACATAATGCCAACAATCTCCCCCTTTGGCATTGATGGAAATATACAAAGATATCTTCTCTCCGCTTCACTTCTTCTCCCCCTTTGACAACAATGCCAAAGTGGAGGCACAAGCTTCCCTGTTCCATTATGCTGCTCCCCTTGAGGAGTAGCATCCTTCAACACATCAATCCCCCAAAAAATGACTATGCAATACCTGACTGATGTGGAGCATATACTTTTAGTTCACCTCCTAAAGGGGCAACACCCCTAATTCACCTCTTAAGTACACAAATGTAGCCTTTGGGAGAGGCTTGGTGAATATGTCTGCTAATTGCTCCTTACTGGAAACATGTTCCAGTGCAATCTCTTTGTTCTGAACCTTTTCTCTCAAGAAATGATACTTAAGCTCAAAGTGCTTGGTTCTAGAATGTAAAACCGGATTCTTGGAGATGTTAATTGCACTAGTATTGTCACAAAATATCCTTACTGGTTTAGATACAGGAACTTTGAAGCCATTTAATACATGCTTCATCCAAATTGTCTGTATGTAGTTCATGAAAGCTGCAACATACTCTGCTTCTGCTGTAGACTGAGAGATACAACTCCGCTTCTTACTCATCCATGAGACTAGTCTACCACCAAGAAGGAATGCACCACTGGTTGTGGTCTTCCAGTCATCCATATTACCTACCCAATCAGCATCTGTAAATACTTTCAAGTTGAAATCCTTGCTATATGGATACCATAATCCATAATCAATAGTTCCCCTCAGATACCTAAGAATCCAATACATAATGCAACTTACCAATCATTGATCGGTATTCCTTCTCATCAACCAATACCGAGTCATCCTCTTTGGATAGTTTACAACTAGTTACCATCGGTGTACCAACCGGTTTGCTATCTTCCATGCCAAAGGTCTTCAACACCTCTTTGACATATTTGGACTGAGTGATAAAGATTCCATCTTTCATCTGCTGAACCTGCAGTCCAATGAAGAACTTAATTTCCCCTATGAGTGATATCTCAAACTCTTTCTTCATCTCATCTACAAACTCATGACTCATCTTGTCATCTCCACCAAAGATAATGTCATCAACAAATACCTCATAGATCAGGATCTGATCTCCTTCAGATTTCAAGTAGATATTGCTATCTTTTCTTGTTCTCTCAAATCTAATCTTCAGTAGATGAGAGTGTAGATGTTCATACCATGCTCTAGGTGCCTACTTTAGACCATATAAGGCTTTATGTATCCTACACACTATATCACTGTCTCCAGATAGGGCAAACCCATCTGGTTGCTCTATATACACCTCCTCTTCAAGTACACCATTTAGGAATGTAAATTTTACATCCATTTGGTATACTTTGAATCCTTTAAAAGCTGCATATGCAAGAAGCATACGAACTGCTTCCAATCTGGCTACAAGAGCAAAGGTTTCTCCATAGTCTTCTCCTTCTTCTGGGGCATATCCTTTACATACCAATTTGGCTTTGTTTCTAATCACTGTGCCATCCTCATTCAGCTTATTTTTGAAAACCCATTTGGTACCAATGACATTTTTATGCTCCGGTCTGGGTACCAAAGACCATGTGCCATTCTTCTCTATCTAGTCAAGTTCTTCCTCCATTGCCTTGATCTAGTCCTCATCTTTATGTGCCTCTTTGAATGATTTAGGCTCAAATTCAGAGATCATACAAGAATTTTCTATGACCTTTCTTCTTGTAAGGATTCCTGCATCCTTATCTCCTATGATCTGCTTTGGATCATGATTCAGTTTGACATATCAAGGAATGCTCTTAACTAATTCCTCCTGCTTTTCTTCTTCATCCTTATCTTCCTCAGCATCAACATTTATTGGTGAAGGAACACTATTACTGGTACTTGGCTAATTAGCAACCGGTTCCTAGAAGGTTACTACCAGTTCATCTCTTACTTGCTTACTGCCGGTTTCCTTAGGTTTTCCAGAGTTTTCATCAATTCTAACATTGATACTTTCTAGAATTCTCTGAGTCCTATTGTTGAAACATTTGAGAGATTTTCTCTTGGTGGAATATCCTAGGAATATTCCTTCATCACATTTTGCATCAAACTTTCTCTGATGTTCACTCCTCTTGATATAACATTTGCTACCAAACATTCTAAAATAGCTTACCATAGGTGTCTTACCGGTCCAATACTCATAAGGAGTCTTATCTTTTCCTTTCTTGATGAGTACCCGGTTCATTGTGTATACTGCAGTGCTCACTGCTTCTCTCCAAAAGGTGTGAGCTACCTTTCCTTGGATCAGCATTGTTCTTGCTGCTTCAACCACAGTCCGGTTATTCCTCTCTACTAGGCCATTCTGTTGTGGAGTCCGGGTAGATAGTTGCCTCTTGATGCCATGTTCCTCACAGTACTTGTTGAATTCATTGGAAGTGAATTCCCCTCTTTGATCAGTTCTTAGGCACTTAATCCTTTTACCACTTTCTTTCTCCACTAATGCTCTGAAAGCTTTTGACTTTCCAAAAGCTTCAGACTTATCTTTCAAGAATGTGACCCACATCATTCTTGAGTAGTCATCAGTAAGAATCATGAAGTACCTATCACCCTACACACTCCTAGTTTTCATAGGACCACACAAATCAGTATGCACAAGATCAAGTAAATTGTTTGCAGAGAAAGATTTACCTTTAAAAGTTGAGGAAGACATTTTCCCCAATTGACACTCTCTACACAAGGTATTTTCTGGTTTGCTCAACACCAACAACCCTCTAACTACCTTGATCTAACTGGCCTTCACAATGTTATCAAAGTTTACATGGTAGAGTCTCCTATGCCATATCCAACTGTCATCGAACTTGGGCATGAGACATGTACTGATATTTGCATTCAACTGAAATAGGTTACCTTTGGTCTGCATGTCGGTGGCCACCACTATCATTTAGCTGGGAAACACTTAGAAGGTTGTGTCTGAGACCATCAACCCAATACACATTGTTAGCCCTACTCTTTCCATTCAGAGAGATGGACCCTCTGCCTTTGACCAAACATGGTGCATCATTACCAAAGCGAACCACACAACCATCATACTCTTCCAAGGATAGAAACTAGCTCCGGTCACTAGTCATATGGTGAGAACAACCACTATCAATAATCCACTCATTGGAATTATCAAAGCGGGAGACAAGAGCCTTCTTGTCTGACACCTCTTCCTTGACAGCAACAAAGAAAATATCTTCATTTTCTTCATCTTCTGATTCCTCATCTGTGACACCTTCATCAACTGCCACAAAATAGTTTCTCTGGTTTCCTCCTTTGAATTTCTTGAACCTTTCTGGTTTGTCCTTGATGTCACCATTATGACAATTTATAGCAATATGTCCTATCCGGTTACAAGAAAAGCATTTCAAAGGGAGCTTACCTCTGTATTTGCCGGTTCCTTTGGGAAGTTTCCTGGCAAGAAGAGCTTCAAATTCCATCAAAATCTCCTCATCATCCATTTCTCTGCTCTATCTTGGTTCACCACTAGTGCTTGCTTCTTTTCCTTTTCTGGATGATACAACAGAGGCTTTAAAAGCTGATTCAGTCTTTTGAACACTACCATCAAAACTATTTAGTGCATAGGTTGTCAACTTTGCAATGATGGAGTCTAGGGATACCTTAGTCTTGTCTATTGATCTCAACTCCTGAATAGTAGCAACCCTTATTGCATAGATCGGTAATAAGGATCTCAGAACTTTTCTTACCACAGTGGAATCTTCCATTTTACCACCCGCACTCTTGATATCTCCGATAACAGTTTTGATTCTTATTCGATACTATTGAATAGTCTCACCTTCAACCATCCACATGTCTTCAAACTTCCCTCTAAGGCTTTCTTTCTTAGCTTGTTTTACATCTCATCACTGCCATAGATATTTTCAAGAGTATCCCATACTTCTTTGGGATTTACTTTATCTTAGACATCAATAAACTCAATGTCAGATAAACTACTAATTAGGGCTTCCATGACTTGCCCATTCTCCTATATTTATCTCTTTTGATCATTGGTGAGAGCACTGTTAGGAGCAACATAAGCATTCTCAACATAGCTCCAGTGTTGAGCACCCATGATTTTTATGTATATCTTCATTCTGTCTTTCCATATATTGAAATTATCTCTGTTGAACTTTGGACCTTCTTCATCATTAGACTCGGATCTTTTCCTCAATTGGTTAAGCTTATAACACAAAGGACCTGGGGAACGCTCTGATACCAATTGATAACTCAATGATGAATAGTTAGTACAAAACCGGTACTGAGAGGGGGGGTGAATCAATAAAGACAAAAATGCTTTCCTCAAAGTGGTTAGACAACAAACACTGCAAATGAACACTAACACCGGTTTGAAACAGAGTGTAACCGATAAAGCTAGGAGTGACTGTGACAAACATTAATCGGTTGACACTTATCTATTCATACAATCTAATACTTCATTTCCATTTCACCCTATTGCATGAACGGGTAATCACTCATCAAAATATATAAATAGCTAAATCAATATGATTTGCCTTCACACACAAATCATTTAAACCATCACATGAAAATCATCACACATGACACACAAATTTTTTCACGTGGAAACCCAACTGGGAAAAACCACGATGGGGATGAATACCCACAAGCTGTTTTATGAACTCTTTAGAAGTCCGCTCTATTAGGAGCCTTTTCCAGTTAAAGAATGATACAATAGGTTCTGTTAAGAACCGATCCTGTTAGGCATCACTCGGTTAAGGAATGGCTAGAATACTCGGTTAAGTGTTAAACCCTGTTAAAGGTTACCTTGTTAGAGGATTTCAAGAACTCAATGGTTTTGAGTCACCCTATCAAAGGATTTACTGTAAGCCAGTTAAAGCTACCCTATTAAGGGATTTCATAACTATTGAAGTGGTTAGAGATCAATAGGTATTACAATGATTTGGTAATAGCACTCAATGCCAATGCAGATCCTCTTTAGTTCCTCTTCTCCTTCTGCACTCACACTCTGCAAGTATCAATCCTTTCCTCTGGTCTCGCAAGAATCACATATCTCTTCAATTGGATACATACACACAATGTTTACCAACAATTCAAAAAGAAACACAACATCGACCTTATAGGAAATAGATAGGTTGGTAGCATAAACCCTGAACCCTAAACTTTGTAGATTAAGCAATTCAAACGGTTCAATCCTGACCGTTGAGCATATTGCATTAAATGCAACCATCTTGAACCTATCTCAAGACATTCTCCATCATTCATTGTCCACCGCTTTCATGGCGGTTGATAACCCATCACGCGTTTTCATTGTTTGCAGATTTCGCACATTCCTGAGGTAGATAGGAACAATCTCCTTCATGCACACAATACTGACATGGCAACATGATCTTTTCTTCATTACAATGCTAACTCATCACACAAAGTCACCGGTTGAGTCACATAGGCTTGAAGCACTTCAACCGGAAACCCTGAAGTTGAGACTACCAACTAGTAGTCATACAAAGCTTCCATGTACTGGTTCCCATATCCACATGCTGGTTCACCTTCAACAAGCACACCACTTCACTTTGGCACATATACTGATTCACAATGTTATACCAAATCTCACATATACTGGTTCTCTTTTCTACAACATATTGACATCAATGACAATATACAGTGTTATCATGTCCTCATACCAGTTCACATAATGCCAACAAAGGCTAGTAAGATCAAGGCAGTAAGATGATTGCCTTTGCTGAACAAACCAAAGAATGCTTTATGCAGAGAATGTCAACTTGGGAATATGTCTTCCTCAACTTTCAAAGGTAAGTCTTTTTTAGAAAAAAACGTACTTGATCTTGTGCATACTGATTTGTGTGGTCCTATGAAAACTAGAAGTATTCAGGGAGATAGGTATTTCATGATTCTTACTAATGACTTCTCAAGAATGACGTGGGTCACATTCTTGAAAGATAAGACTGAGGCATTTGGAAAGCTGAAAACCTTTAGAGCATTAGTAGAGAAGGAAAGTGGTCAAAAGATAAAATGCCTAAGAACTGATCAGGGAGGTGAATTCACTTCTGATGAATTCAACAAGTACTGTGAAGATAGCGATATCAAGAGGCACTTGTGTGCCCCAAGGACACCACAACATAATGGCATAGAAGAAAGGAATAACACAACTATAGTTGAAGTGGTGTGAGATTTTTCCAGGATCAAGAGGCAATGGAAAGAACAAATAAGAGAGAACAAAATAGATGATAGAAATAAACTGTATTCTATCAAGATGAAAATACTGATCAACTAGATCATCAAGCGTTCATTACATACAATGAATATGAGCCTGCTTATATAGGCAAGGTTATATGGATATGTGAGCATACAAACATGACATGTGGCTCAATCAGAAACAAGGGTAGGTAGGTAGGAGAAACAATATAATATTCCACATGAGGTGGATGACCCACTGAATGTGGAGTGTAACAACAAGATCACACAATAAAAGGTGGAAATTCTCCTACACACACTATCCCAATGTGGCACAAACACCCAAGTGTGTCATACCCAAACTACTATGAAATGCATTTCCTATGTAAACTTAAGTAAGGTGTAATAATATCGAAGTTGAAGAAGAAGAAGAAGAAGAAGAAGAAGAAGAAGAAGAAGAAGAAGAAGAAGAAGAAGAAGAAGAAGAAGAAGAAGAACCCCCCTCAATGTGGAATCTGCACCAATGATAGAAGAGCAATGTATGAAGAAACTGCTCCACGAACGTCGAACAACATTCCTCCCCTTAGGAAGAAATAAAACCAAAGGTGTATCCATTAATTCTCCCCAATCATGAAGGGAAGATGTATGAAAAAAACTCATGATGAATGGAATCTCTGAAAACAAATCAAGTGTCCCCATGTCGATGCTGAAAGATACCCCCTCGAAGGGTGGTAAATTGTGCCACACTTCTGAAAAAGACACTCCAAGATCTAGTGGAGATGGTGTCCCCATGTCAATGCTGAAAGATACCCCCTCGAAGGGTGGTAAATTGTGCCACACTTCTGAAAAAGACACTCCAAGATCTAGTGGAGATGGAAGTAGAACATGTCCCAAAGACTCACATGTATCCTCAAAAGATAAAGAGACCTCCTCCAACTGTTATACATAAGTATCCACAATCATGTCAACCTCAAAAGAATGATCATGTAGAGAATGAACAAGAGGGTTAGAGTGTGCCCTCGCAACAATCGAAGAAGGATCATTTTCATCAAAGAGAAGATGAATGTCATCAATGATGTCTCCCAAATCTGCAATGTAGGATTCCACAAACAAACCTGCAATGTCTATCAAGTAATCATCCCATGAATCTGAAGTTGGAAGATAATGAATATCTTGCTGCACTGAATCACATGAAGGCAAAACTATCGCACTATCTGCATCATCAGATGTAATAGGTGATATGATATCAATATGAGGAGATGAAATACGAGGCTCAAGAATGGGGTCACATGTGAGAATCCCCATGTTCAAGTGCCCAAAGTTCTCCTCAAAATATGAACCATCACAAGAAGTGTGATCATCATGTGTAGAATCATCAAATGTGAAATCATCATCATCAACAAAATCTGAAAATGAGTATAATTAAGATGCATGATCAACCACCCCAGTCGCAATGATAGCTCTAGTCTCCAACTCTCTAATGAAAACTGACTCAGGTGTGAACTCCACAACTCTCTTAGTTGGGCCATGTGTGATTTGATAGATGGAAAGGAGATTATTTGTCAAGTGGGGTACACACAACACATCATTGAAGGAGTTATCCCCAATGTCAATAGATCCTTTCCCAATCACATCCATGTATGTATGATTTCCCATCAAAATCTGCGGCATGGTGCAAGGCTCAAATGTAGACAACATAGACTGTGAAGATGCCATATGATAAGAAGCCCTTGAATCTAGAAGCCATCTCTTTGAATCATGACTGGTAGTAGCACAAAGAGATTTTCCTTTTCTTGTCCCAAAAGAGTGAGTCTTCCCACTTGTAGAAGCCATGAATGCTTTCCCTTTTCCTTTTGAATGTGAGGAAGTGGAAGTTGATGAATCATCCTTCTTGTAGACATTAGGCAAATCAATGTTAAGCTTTTTGAGGATATGTGTGAGCTCATCAATCTTCTTAGAATGACAATGACGCTCCTCATGACCAAAATTTTTACAATAGGCACAATTATGTCTCTCCCTCTTTGGTGAGTTATCCCTTTTGGAAGAGGATGAATCTCCTTCTTGTGGAGAAGATGATGCTTTGTCCTTAGGCTTTGATTGCCATTTCTTCTTGTTTAAGTTGTCCTTTCCTTGATTTCTTTTGTTCCCTTGATTTGCCACTAATGCTTGAGACTTAGAAGCCTTAAGAATGCCCATGCTTATCAACCTAGTTTGTTCCATCATCAACATTTTAGTGAAAGCATCAAATGTAGGCATTGTGTAACTTGAACCCATTGTCATCCTATGGGTTTGGAAACTAGAAACAAATGCTGCATATTCTTGTGCAAGATTGCCCATCAAGTTGAAGATCAATTGAGTATCATTCTTATCAATGCCATAATCCTTGAGTTGTGCCCTCAACTCATTTGCCTTAGTGACATAATCTTGTATAGTATCAAAGTTCTTGGGATCTAACATGGTGAGATCACTATCAATTTGATATCCCCTAATCTCATCAACTTGACCATACAAGTCTTGCAACTTTTGCCAAGCATCCTTGATTAGAGTACACTTCTTAATATGAAAAATGAGATCCTTTGACACATACTTTCTTAAGGTACCAATTGCCATGATTTTTTTAGTGAGCCAATCCAAGTGACCAACTGGATCAACCTTAGGATCAATAGGAGCAACAATAGTTCCATCAATATAATGAGTTAGTCCCTTTTCCATAAGTTTACTCCATGCATCAATTTTCCAAGTAGAATAATTATGAGGAGTTAATAGAGGAAACTTAGAAGAACCCATAGCACCAAAAAGGAAGGAACACGAGAGCACAAAAGCACAAGAGACACCCCCCAGATTCACTCAATCAAAGTACCTGCCCAAAAATGATGATTTTGCCACTTTATATGTAGTGCGTGTACAATAGGCCACTTGCAAAAAATGGGAAGGTGGACTTCTTATTTTGTTTTACAATTGCCCCAATAGGCTGAGAACTACAAAGCAAAAGATCAGAAAGATAGATCTATGCAATACAAATGCCAAATTGGCTAAATAAGACCATATGATGAAAGTACAATTTCTACCCAAAATTGCCGAAAACTGATAGCAGATTATGAAAGTAGATGAAAAAGTATGCACTTTAAAAAATGGCACCTGGAAAGGAGTCCATATGAGTCCAAATGAAGCCTCCAAAGTTGTAAAAATCGGGATTTCATGATTTCTGAAAAACCTGTATCTGAAAATCAAAAAAATCCTGAACCATTGTACAGATCATGAAATTATACCCCAAAACAAAAAATATTGCTCGAAAAAAGGAGTCCGAATGAGTGAGATATCGCTATTTGAAAATTGGCTACAAAATTATAATTTCTGGAAAATTTCTATTGTGGCTTCAAACTTCAAATGCCTCTAGATTTGGCCTCTGAAGTCCGATTTGGATGAAACAAAAGGCAAAAATGACTTTCTTAGACCTCCTCAATCCAATGGTGACCTCATATTTGACCCATAAAGCTTCAATAATAACCTGCAATAGAAAGATCCAAAATGCAAACCCCAAATAGCATCAAATTTCTCTCAATTGGCAAACCAATGACACTCTAATGGCTCTGATACCATGTGAGATTTTTCCAAGATCAAGAGGCAATGTAAACCACAAAATAAGAGAGAAAAAATAGATGATAGAAATAAACTATATTCTATCAAGATGAAAATACTGATCAACTAGATCACCAAGCATTCGTTACATACAATGAATATGAGCCTACTTATATAGGCAAGGCTATATGGATATGTGAGCATACAAACATGACATGTGGCTCAATAAGAAACAAGGGTAGGTAGGAAATAGGTGTGGGTAGGTAGGAGAAACAATATAATATTCCACATGAGGTGGATCACCCACTGAATGTGGAGTGTAACAACAAGATCACACCATAAAAGGTGGAAATTCTCCTACACACACTATCCCAATGTGGCACAAACACCCAAGTGTCTCATACCTAAACTAATATGAAATGAATTTCCTAAGTAAACTTAAGTAAGGTATAATAATATCCAAGATGAATAATTATTTACACCAACAAGTGGCCAGAACAATGCTGATCCAAGGAAAGGTTGCTCACACTTTTTGGAGAGAAGCGGTGAGCACTGCAGTCTATACTATGAACTAGGTACTCATCAATAATGGTAAAAATAAAACCCCTTATGAGTATTGGACTGTGAAGGCTCCCACTATGAGTTATTTTAAAGTATTTGGTAGTAAGTGTTACATCAAGAGAGGTGAGCATCTGAGCAAGTTTGATGCTAAATGTGATGAAGGAATATTTCTGGAATATTCCACTAAGAGCAAAGCTCTCAAATGCTACAATAATAGGACTCAAAAAATTGTTTAGAGTATCAATTTTAGGATTGATGAATCCCTTGAGGATCCTGAGGAAACCTACAATGAGAAAGTGGAAGATGAACTAAGTATAGCCTTCTGAGAATCGGTTAAGAAAGAAACAAGTAAAGACCTCAGTGTTTCTGTATCGGTAGAAGCTATAGTAGGTGAAGAAGAAGAAGTAAGTGAAGAAGAAGAGGAGAAGCAAGCAAAACTAGCTAGAGTCATTCCTAGATATGTGAAACTACATCATGATCCAAAGCAGATCATAGGAGATAGAGATGCAGGGATACTCACAAAAAGAAAGGTGAAAGAAAACTCTTGCATGATTTCTGAATTGGATCCCAAGACTTACAGAGAATCACTTACATATGAAGAATGGATTAAGGAAATGGAAGAGGAGCTAGACCAGATGGAAAAGAATGTAACATGGTCCTTGGTACCCAAACCAGAACATAAGAATGTCATAGGTACCAAATGGGTCTTTAGGAATAAGTTAAATGAAGAAGGCACAGTTGTGAGGAACAAGGCAAGACTTGTATGCAAGGGATATGCTCAGGAAGAGGGAGAAGACTATGAAGAAACCTTTTCTCCTAAGGCTAGACTGGAAGGTGTCTAAATGTTACTTGCATTTGTAACATTCAAGGGATTTAAGGTATACTAGATGGATGTGAAGTCTGTGTTCTTGAGTGGAATCCTAGAAGAGGAAGTGTATATTGAGCAACCAGATGGGTTTGCCTTATTAGAAGATAGTAACATGGTGTGTAGATTACACAAGGCCCTGTATGGATTGAAACAAGCACCAAGGGCATGGTATGAATGGTTACACTCTTAGCTTGTGAAAATATGATTTCAGAGAACAAGTGAGGACAATAACATATACCTGAAATCTGGAGGTGATCAGATTCTGATCTGTGAAGTATTTGTAGATGACATAATCTTTGGAGGAGATGATGAAATGAGTCATGCTTTTACAGATGAAATGAAAAAAGAGTTTGAGATGTCTCTGATTGGAGAGATAAAGTTCTTCATTGGTTTATAGATTTAGCAAATGAAAGAGGGTATCTTTATTACCCAGTCCAAGTATGTCAAATAGGTATTGAAGACCTTTGGCATGGAGGAGAGAAAACTAGTTGGTACACTGATGGTGACTAGTTGTAAATTGACTAAGAAAGATGATTCAGCGTTGGTGAATGAGAAGGAGTATCGGTCAATGATTGGTAAGTTGCACTATGTGGTGCGCAACAGACTAGATATTTCTCATGCAGTGGGCATAGTAGCTCATTTTCAGAAGAGTCCAAGAGAATCCCACTTGGTAGTGGTAAAAAAGAATTCTTAGATACCTGAAAGGGACTGTTGACTATGGATTGTGGTATCCATACAATGGTGATTTTAATCTCAAGGTATTTACCGATGTAGATTGGGAAGGTAACGTGGATGTCTAGAAAAGCACAATAGGTGGAGAATTCTTTCTTGGTGGAAGAGTAGTCTCCTGGACAAGCAAAAAGAAGAGCTATATTTCTCAGTCTACAACTGAAGCAAAATATGTGGTAGCATTTATGAACTACACTCAGGCAATCTGGATGAAACATGTATTGAATGGCTTCAAAGTACCTATATCTAAACCGATGAATATTTTAATGACAATACTAGTGCAATCAATATTTCCAAGAATCTGGTATTGCATGCTAGAACTAAGCACATTGAGCTCAAGTATCATTTCTTGAGAGAGAAGGTTCAAAACAAAGAGGTCATATTACAACATGTTTCTAGTAAGGAGCAGCTAGCAGACATATTCACTAAGCCCTTACTGAAGACTATATTTATCTATTTGAGAGGTGAATTAGGGGTTTTTCCCCTTCATGAAGTAAACTAAAGATGTGTGCTCCACATCAGTCAGGTATTACAGTGACAAATCTTTCAGGATTGATGTGTTGAAGGATGCTACTCCATAGGGGGAGCAACATAGTGGAGTATGGAAGCTTGTGCCTCCACTTTGGCATTGTTGTCAAAGGGGGAGAAGATATATGATAGGGAAGAAGATATCTGATGAAGATATTTTAGATGCACTGGTCTATGATGTTTATAATTGCAATGCTACACTAAGTATTGCCATCAATGCCAAAGGGGGAGATTGTTGGCATATGATGAACTAGTGATAAAGTATGTTTTCATTGATGCCAATATGTGTTCAAGCAGGTACACCGGTATGCACCGATATGAATCTTGGAAGTGATATAGGTCAACCGGTATGAAGAGATGTAGTGAACCGGTGTCAGGGTTTCACTAAGTGTGACTACCGGTTGGTAGTCTCAGCTTCAGGGTTTCCAGTTTGGCAATCTAGCTTGTGCGATGCAACCGATAATATTTTGTGATATGTTAGCTAAGAAATAAGGATGAGATCAAGATGCCATGTCATTTTTATGCATGTGAAAGATTTCCTTGAGGATCTTGCATGTGAAGATCGATTGCATTAAATGTCTACCTTGGGAATGAACATTCTTCTTAGCGGTATGAGAAGAAAGCATGATGGGTTACTGATTTCTATGTGCGGTGAAGAATGGATGATGCAAAATAACTTGTGATCTATTTGAGATTGTTTCATTCTATGAAAAGTGTTTGGACGGTCAGGATTGGACCGCTTGTAATTGTAAACCTAAGATGCTTAGGGTTTAGGGTTTGTGTTACGGACCTAATTCTTGTCTATAAGATCAATGAGTTTTGATATTGTTGTTGTTGGCAAATATTGTGTATGTATCCGAGTGATGAGATACTTGCTAGACCAGTGAGTGAAAATTGCAGAGTGTGATTGCAAAGTAGAGGAACTAAAAAGGATCTGCCTTAGCATATAGTACTGTTATCAGATCAGAGTTTTACTTGTTGTCTTTTAACCATTTCAACAGAAGGAAAATCCCTTTGCCAGGTAGTTTTAATAGTCTTACTATAAATCCTCTAACCAAGTGACTCAAGTTCATTGAGTTCTATAAATCCTTTAGCAAGGTAACCTTTAATAGGGTTTCAACCTTTAACAAGGTATATAGCAATCCCTTAACCAGGTGATCTTTAATAGGATTGGTTCCTATCAGAACCTTATTATAAAGTCTTTAACTAGATGAGGCTCCTAATAAAGAGAGCTTCAAAAGAGTTCAAAACAAGCTTTTGGGTATTCATCCCCACCATGGTTTTTCCCATTTGGGTTTCCACGTGAAAAATCTGTGTGTCATGAGTTGTACATTTTTCATGTGATGATTAAGCATTCTTTGTTTGAGTGATTATGCATATAGAGCTAATTGTTATGGTATTGCTGATATACCACATGCATATGTTTATGGGTGAAGTAATTATCAAGTATTGAATGTATTTGAAGTGTTCAGTTTTATCAGTTTATGTTGTCTGAAGTCTTACTATGTTTAACCGGTATTGCCATGGTTAAGTTCAGTAATGAAGACAACCGGTTAGCATTGTTTTAGCCTGATAAGTTGCAGAGAAGTTTTTGTATGTAATGATTCACCCCCCCCTCTCAGTACCAGTTAGGGTATTTGTTGTTCATCATTATTCATCAAAAGCCATCAAAAACTGTAATGAACATATGGATTCATTATTACTGGTACTCAACTCAACAATTTTGGGATATAAGGAGTTGTATAGAGAAGCTTGCAAGCCTCGCCATCTGACTGAGGATATAGATGAGGAAATCAAGAAGACACAGAAAGAAATTGATGATATTGTAGATAATTTGATAGGTTCCTTGGGACTTATCTCAGTATTTGAGAAGGAAATGATAGTTTTTGAGGAAAAGTTAGAGAAACTTGAGAAAGAGAAAACAAGGATAAGGTTAAAAGCTCGGGAACTCAAAAGTAAACTTGGTCCAAAATTGGACAATCTCATTACTTAGCGGCTTGAGCTATCAAAGGCAACAGTTCAAGGAGAAATATCACTGGAGCAGCAGATACACTATCTAACCGGCATTATCCAGTAGACTGAGACCATTGTCTCTGACAACAACAAATTCATGCAGAGCCTAAATCTAATTTTGGTAGACATTTTTCAAATTGTAACCAACTGATTATAAGTGATGAGGTATATTTTTTGTATTCTTTAATTCTTTTTGACATCCTTTTCCATTGATGTCAAAGGGGTAGTAGTAGTATGGAGAAGAATAAGGAGGATTATGGAGAAAATAAATGCACAGAGGAGATCACTTGCTCAGGGGGATCACACTTCTTTTTGGATTTCATTTTTGGATAGCAGTTTTGGATTTTTCTCATGAGTGTTGCCATCAATGCCAAAGGGGGAGATTGTTGGCATTATACACTCTAATGAGAATAGTTGATGTTGTCATTGATGGAAACCAACTGACAACCAACCGGCAACAAGTTTCTACACATGCACCGACATCACAAACATCATACACCGACAAGCACCGGCACCGACAGACACTTTCACCGGCATCTAGATTACACCAGAAATGAAGTATACTGACACTCAGGACGACATGAGACAAGTTTTATTTATATTGAATTATATTATAAATGTAAATAAATATTTGTAAGCTGACTTAGTGTATTGTAAAGACTCATATATGTATGAGATCTTATAGATCATTTTGGAAATGAAATGGATAGGTGATTATTATTGGTATATGTAAAGACAACGTAAGGTTTTTGTTAAGGTATTTGACTGAGCTTAAACTGGCACTAAAGAAGGCATTAGAGATGCTATTTTGAGCAGTACATTGTATTGGATTTAATTATCCATATTATAGTCAGTGAGACTCTTTTAAGTAGTGTGCTCTAGGCAGTTGGCCTTCCTGCATGTGTAGGCCCCTATTGTAAGTAGTATTTATTCATATTGGCTAGTGAGTAAATATTGTGGGTCACAAATCCCATTGAGGTTTTTCCCACACCAGGTTTCCTCATTAAAATATCTTGGGTTATGGTGTGCATTTATGCTATCTCTATTATTTCTCTTTACTGCACTATTTCTTGTTTATCGGTACATTGTTTTGGGTTGTAAAGATATAAATAAGTTTAAAGATTTAAAAAATTGGCTAGACACTGATTCACCCCCCCCGTGTCTTTGGGACTATCATTGAATCTAACAATGTAATGGTGGGTGAAAAATGTGTGAATGAGAGATCAAGATGAAAGCTACGCTTTCCCTCCAAGGAGAGATGAGAGTTTCACTATGGATTTCCCTTTATACACTCTTCAAGCATTAAATTGGAAGAGGGGGGGGCGGAAATTCACTAGATTCGACCTCCAAAGAAGAAGATATAGTTCTAAATGAAATGGGAATGATAAGTTAATCCCCTCTTCTATTTGGAAATGAAAGGAATTGATTGAACTATGTATAAAGACTAAGTGCAAAAGTGATAAAGAATTGGTAATAACTCAAGATCGGAGTGTGGGATGAAGTTGTGCACCTATATTTGGTAGTAATATGTTGAGACAAAGCCGCCCTATCAATTTGAGGATGAATTAGCCCAGACTGTGGAGGGAAGGTACACGGTCCTTCAAAAGATCCACGAAATGAAAAGGGTTTTTCTGCCTCTACAAATGGAGTGCAAATCCAAAAGTATAGTTGTGCACTTGCAACCTACACACAAAAAAGAGAGGAAAATGGGTTAGAATTGGGGGTTTGCCTTCAGGTCAAACCCCAAATTTGGAATTAACCAAGTAATGAAAGAAAGTACTTGCAAGTAAATGTAACTGAAAGACTGTAATATAAATCACCTCAAGGGAGGATGTGATACAAATGTTGATAGAAATGCTTGTGTGGAATTGAATGTTGGAATCAATCTCCTCAATGGTTGAATCCTTGACTTGAATGCAACACCTAGCCTTGAAGGGAGACTTGAGAATGCTCAGTGCTGAAAAAGAATGCTTGAATGCTCTTGAATTCTTGAATGTGTGATCTCATGTATCTGTCTTTTTATTAACGCAACTTATGCAAATGAGAGGGAAAATGCAACTTTTATACTTGTCAATTAGGGTTAAAGAAACCGATTTTTGTCACAGGCCGACATCGGGGAAGTTTTCCTGCTCACTACAGAACCTTCAATGTAGACTTAGGAAGGGTCCTGCCCCAAAATAGGGCAGGGATAGGAGCACCACACCCCTTTCCTTTCCTTTTCCCCAGGGAAGAGTGCAGACAGGGTGATGTAGAGGGCAAGGGAGAAGCAATTTTTAGGGGTTGAGCAGTCTCCGGTCTCCGATCAGGCTAGGGGATTTGATCTCACATGCGTGAGGACCCTAATGTGGTAAAAAATTGCTAGGGTCATAATTTTATGACACTACAATGTTGTTGATGAAGGTGTAACATATGATGAGTCAGATAAGGGAAATTCAGGAGATGAATTTGTGTTCTTTACTATCAAGAAAGATGATCCTATAACTACGAAGTCTACAAGCTACATTAATGAGGAGAAATATTTAGCTGCAAAAGTTGAGGAGAAAGATGAATGGGTAATTGATAGTGGTTGCTCTCATCATATGATAGGTGATAAGAGTAAATTTGTAAATTTGGAAATGTTTGATGGTGGTATAGTACAATTTGGTGATAACAAAGCTTGTGTAATCTGTGGTAGAGGTTATATTTCTCTTAATGGTAAGCATAATACTGATGATGTGTTGTATGTTGAAGGTTTAAAGAATAATATTTTGAGTGTTGGTCAGATGGTTGATAAGGGATATAACTTGCCATTCAAGAATGGAAAATGTGAGATCTTGAGTAGCTCCATAACTGAGATTGCATCAGGGACAAAGACAACGTAATATTTTTCACTTGAATGTTGGTTGTAAAATTTGTTTGATTTCTCACATTGATGAAAGTAGGTTATGGCATAAAAGGATGTGCCATGTAAACTTTGATTGCATGGTTAAGATAAGTTCTACTCAAGAAATGAGAGATATACCAAAGTTAATAAAGCCTTCTAATTTGGTATATAAGGAATGTCAATTAGAGAAGCAAACAATAGTTACTTATAAGAGCAACTAGTATAATTCTAATGGATTGTTGGATCTTGTGCATACTGATCTATGTGGTCCTTCTAGAATGAGAAGCTTGCAGGGTGATGGGTATTTCATGTTATTGATTGATGATTATTCAAGAATGATGTGGGTTAGCTTCTTAAAGTAGAAGTCTAAAGCATTGGAAAATTTTAAGATTTTCAAAGCTAGAGATGAAACTAAGACTGGATTGAATATGTGTCTGAGATTTGAGAGAGGTGGAGAATTCACTCCCGATGAGTTTAATGCGTATTGTGAAGAGCAAGGAGTTAAGAGATAATTATCTACTCCTATGACAACACAACAAAATGGTGTTGTGAAAAGAAAGAATAGAACAATTCAAGAAGCTGCTAGAATCATGATGATTGAAGAAAATTTTCCACATGTGTTTTGGAGAGAAGTTGTGAGCACTGAAGTATACACTCTTAACTGGGTAAATGTCAAAGGTGATACTAGTAAGACTCCTTATGAATTATGGTTTGGTCATGATCCTACTATTTGATATTTCAGAATTTTTGGTAGTAAATGCTATATCAAAAGAAATGAAGATCTTGGAAAGTTTGATGCTAGATGTGATGAAGGAATATTTTTTTATTTATTCTACTAAAAGCAAGGCCTACTGGTGTTAAATAAAAGATTGAGAAAGATAGTTGAAATTGCTAATGTGAAGGTTGATGAAGGTCATATGAGATAGAAATCTTGTGGATATGATTCTGATGGTTAGGATACCAGTTCAGATAAAGGAAAGAAAGCACAGACCCAAAGTCGAGTTTAGATTGCTCTGGAAAATCCTGAGAATGAAGGTGCAGATGCAAATGTAGAAGAAAGAGTTCAAGCACTTGAAATTAAAGAAAATACTTAAATTCCCAGGTATGTAGGTTGAATCATTCATAAAATCAACCTAAAATTGTTGATGAAGCATGTAAATATGAAAATTGGATTAAAGCTATGAAAGAAGAATTGAATCAGATTGACATGGATTCTTCTTCCTAGACCTAAGGATAAAAATGTAATTAGATCTAAATGGGTATTCTGGAATAAGTTGAATGAATAGGGTGAAGTTGTTCAGAATAAAGCTAGACTTGTATGCAAAGGTTATTCATAGATGGAAGGAATTGATTATGAGGAGACTTTTTCTCTAGTAGCTAGAATTGAAGTTGTTGGATTATTTCTTGCCTATGATACTTACAAAGATTTCAAGGTTTATCATATGGATGTCAAATCAACCTTTCTTAATGGTGAGTTGGAAGAAGTCTATATTGAGCAACCAGATGGATTTCAACTAATAGATGAAAAGGACATGGTTTGCCGATTGAAGAAAGAATTGTATGGATTAAAGCAAGCTCCTAGAGACTGGTATGCCAAATTGGACAAGTATTTGATGAAGCTTGGATTCAATAAAGGTATTATTGACAGTAATTTTTATTTCAAGATCAATAAAAATAACATTTTGATTGTTGAAGTTTATGTTGATGACATTATCTTTAGAGGAAATTATTGCCTATGTAAGAAATTTGTTGAAGAGATGCAAAATGAATTTGAGATGTCTATGATTGGTGAAATGAAATTCTTTCTGGGATTGCAAATTATTCAGTTGGATAAAGGTATTTTCATATCTCGGTCTAAGTATGTGAAGGAATTGTTGAATAAATTTGGTTTTGAGGACTCTAAACCAGTTGGTATACCTATGGTGACCGAATGTAAGTTGAAAAAAGATGGCGATTCATCGAAAGCTAATCAAACCAGATATATATCTATGATTGGTAGTTTGTTGAATTTGACTTGGACTAGACCTAATATAATAAATCCTGTGTGTCATGTTGCTAGATTTCAAGATGATCCTAAGGAATATCATGTTACTGTGTGGGCGAAAAAGTGACACTAAGCAAACATGCCCTCATCTCACTTTCAATCACACATTTGTGGAATATGAAAGAGCCTAGAGGTATCACACAATTGGCTACTTCTTTTTGTGGAAGAGAGAGCCACGGGCTACCTATTAGGATTTCTATTCCTTTGTTGTAATTGAAAGATAAAATGATGCAAGTTCAATTCCTAACCCCAAAATGCAAGTATGAACTAATGACAAGATTGCAGAATTGAACTTAAACAATGGAAAGCTGTAAATACAAGGATAAGACAAGAATGCAAATGCGTACCCAGAGTTAAAATCTGACTGAAAATGTTCGAGATGGGGGCGCGGGCGCCACTGTCCTGATTCTGCCCCTGAAACTGCTCTGGAAACTGCTGTTTTGCAAAGTTGTCAAAAATGCTGAAAACTGCTGTCAGAAGGACCAAGGCGCCCAGCACCCCTATCCCAGGGACTAGGGTGCCCAGCGCCCCTGTCCTGGCAGGACCAGGGCGCCCCACGCCCCTGTCCTGGTCTTTTGCTCTGAGATTTGGTGTGAAGTTCGGTCTCCGTCTGCTTCTTCCGGATCTATAACTTGCGGCATCGTCCGAATTCCGAAACCTGCACTTATATCTGAAAAGGTGTGGTGGGCGGCTATATAGGGTTTTGCCTTAGTCAAACCCCTGCTTCGGTGATTTCCACCTCCACGAATAGCCAAGTTGTATTGTAAAATGTATCGTGTGTGCAGACCTAGTGTGTGTGCAAGGTCCTTAAATGCAAGAAAGTAAACCCTAATTGCTTGTAAATGATAATGTAAATGCTCTAAATCAAGATGCAAAGTGATCTAAAGCATGAATAAAGGATATATTGAAGCTTATGCAAAGACATGAAAACAACATGAAATCATACCCAACCCTTAAGGGAGGAGTACAAGCCAATCTTCAGTCGGTAATCTCCTATTGTTCTTCAATGTCTCCCAAGCCATAAATGAATGAAATTGATGAATGCTTGATGGATGGATCTTGAATGTTATTGAAGTCTTCAAAGATCTGCTCTTTCGCTGCATATGAGGTTCCTGAAAACAAAAATCGGATCCTTTCCAATGAAGAAAGAGAGCTCTTATATATGAAACCCTAGGTCTTAATTTCAACTTTTGGCCGACTTAGAGATTGAATCTCCTGCCAATTTTTTGGGGTTAAGCTTTATTTTATGATTGGATCGCGCTCCTAAAATTTCGGGAAAAATGTCCGGGACCATGTGCACTCCGGGCGCCATGGTCCCGACAACTTTTCACCAAATTTTCAGGGCCGTCGGATATGATGATTTTAGAGAGAATCCCGAAGTTACAGCTGATTTTGAGATG
This sequence comes from Cryptomeria japonica, assembly GCF_030272615.1. Classification (NCBI taxonomy): domain Eukaryota; kingdom Viridiplantae; phylum Streptophyta; class Pinopsida; order Cupressales; family Cupressaceae; genus Cryptomeria; species Cryptomeria japonica. The sequence continues at coordinate 63,654,097 of NC_081414.1, read as the reverse complement.
TTTTGACCCCCGAAATCAGGCCCCCAAGTTCAAAATAGGACCTAATTAGGGTTTTTGATTAAATGATGTATTGGAGGAATAAAATGAAAGGGGCACACTTTAATGAAAAGGGCCCAACTTTATGATATGGGAGATGATAAAATAGAACCTTAGACCTAATTAATTTAATTAATTAAGTGCTAAAGGGGAGATGCAATGCAAAATGCAAAATGCGCCAAGGTGGGTGCTAAACTAGGTGTGAAATTGTACCACCCTAGCAAGTGCGTACAATTTACAACGCTACATTTAGCCCCCACTTTAGCGGTCATGTGAACACTACGTGCATATGCAAGCTAAAATATAGAAAAGTAAACATTATTTGAAAAAGGATATATCCATAAGTCGTCGGACGAAGCCCCCAGCGGTATCTGCAGTACACAGTTAGGAACCGCACCCTACAAAACACACGTTAGATCACAAAATCACCTAATGCTTAGTAAGGAAGGTGATGAAAATTTGAGGGTAGCTATATGCCCCCCCCTGTTTCGGCTTGCTAATTTTAGTGAGTTGAAACAGGGTATCATGTTTACCACTTCGAATTGTTAAAGAATATTGATGACAAATGCTCACAAGAAGATTTGATAAGAGATCAAAAACTAATGGAGAATCATTTGGTAAGAAAGAGGACTAAATCTCAATTCCAACACAACAAAGAGTGTGAGGATTTGAGAGTTCTCTAACACAAGATGAAGGATGTAAATGGAAACAAAATGCAAAGAGAAGAAAAGAAAGGAAAAAAGCATGAATACACACATTGGTGATCCATGAGAAGAATAGTGAGAGAGAAAAACACGGACTTCTCGCCCCTAGATCTTGTCTAGGTGATCCATGTGAAAAAGGACATGGAAAACTAGCCCCTAGAATCTATCTAGGTGATCCATGTAAGGGAGGAGAGTGAGAAAGTCTAGCCTTATGCCGCTAGTTCCACTCAACCTCGTGCATGTGTGTGTAAGGGAGGTTAGAAGCACCTCATAGGAGTCTATGCCCGAGTATGCTACAACCTGTGTATGTATAGTACAAAAGCATGACATCTCACTCTAAGAGTCTGTACTCTGGTTCTGAGAATAATCACCTTGCATAAAAGAAAAATGGAGACATCTCGATCTAAGAGTCTGTGCTCTGGTTCCGAGAATGACCCATTGCTCAAAAAGTGTAATGTTTATGTCATAAGAAAATTAGAACAAGGATACCTACCTTTATCACAAAAGAAGATACCCCAAAAATGCAACAATGTCATAGATCCAAGCAAGAGAGTTTTACACTCTTTAAGCAAGGATAAGATAGTTGAGAAGGGATATCCTGTAGTATGTGTAAAGGAGATCCTTAGAGGAGAAGAGATCTTTGTACAAAAGACAACTATCCCCAAGAGGACCTGTCCTAGACAAAGATAACATGTTATAGAATAAGACAAAGAAGAGAATAAGAATGCAATACTTCCTTCTTTTGCGAGGTGAAAGTGATTCTTAATGAAGGATGACGCTCTTTTTAACCCAATCGGGAGAGTCATTATGGATGTATTTTACGAAGTGCAAAAGAGGTTGTAGTCAAGGACTTACACCTCTTGTAAGAGAGAATCCTTGAACAAACAACAACAAATGCATACAAGGCATAACATCAAGTAATAAAGTTCACACCATCCGCAAAATAGGAAAAAGTGGATCCTTAGATAAAAATAAGGAAAGATCATTGCTTCCCAAGGATAAGGACAATGAGAAGGACTTACACAATCTTCTAGGGAGAGATTTGGACATAAGCAAAAGAAGAGATGTATGAAATCACTCTTGTCCCCATAGGAACAAGAAAATTAGGCTATTATGTTGCTTCAAAAAAATATGATTGCACTTGAAATTGTACCATCATGAATGACAATGAGCCCCCAGTAAATGAGCTACCAATGTCACATAATGATGAGCAACATAATAGCCATTAATGTTATTTAAAGACATGATAGATTGAATAAGGTATTTGAATATGACATGCTAAATGCTCAACTATAAGTGAGATCAAAAACATGTATAAAATGATAAAAATTGAAGAAGAAAAGTCACAAGAAATCTTAGAAGAGGGATGAATGTATTTTGTTAGAGCCTTATCCCTGAAGGAAAGGACTTTATGATGAATAGGAGATAAAGATTCATAAGTGGATTTAGAAATTTGAGGGGAGTCATAAAGGGATTTGTTCATCGCCAAGATTTCCTTATGAGGGGAATGAGAGTTGATAGAAGTAGAAGATGATTTAGTTGAAGTGAGATCATCATCACTACTAAATATAGCATTCACATTGAGAGATGGTCTTTTAGATGCTTTGGTGGGCTTAGAAAGATTATATCCAAGTCCAAATGAATATTCATGCATGTTATGTTCTAAAGGAACTTTAATTCCTTGTTCATTTGCGCCACAACCATTTCCATTATAGCCACTCTTAGCCAAAATATGAAAACCACGACCATAACAATTAGCCATTTCAGAAAGAAAAGGTGGTTTTTCATAAGACAAAGAATCAAATTCTTCAAAATTAGAGGTGTGAGGAGAAGAAGTTTGAGAAGCAGCCACAAAATTATTGCTCATAGGTTCAGGTAAGACTGATTGATCTCTAGTTTCTTCCTTCTTTTTAACTTTAAGCTCTCTAGGAGGAACCCTATACTCACCTACAAATGTGGGAGTAAAGTCAAGAGATCCCCAATCGTCATCTGTGAGAACCTTCTCAGGATCAAAAGCCTTTTTATGCATATATTCAAGTCGAGAAGGATCTTCTTTAGGAGCTTCAGACTCATCCAAAGAATTTTGATTATCAGAGGGTAAGGATTCATCCATAGGTATCTTGTTCAAAGAGTCATTACTAGAAGAGGAAGGCTTAGATGTTTGCAAACAAGCTTGAAAATTAGTATCACCTATCAAGGTATATGTCTTATTGTTATAAATGAATTTAACTTGTCTATGCAATGTAGAGGGGACAGCTTGCATACCGTGAATCCAAGGTCTCCCTAATAACAAGTTGTATGCTAGATTTCCTGACATAACATGGATAGGAGTAGGCAAAGTAACGGGTCCCACTATGATGGGTAAGGTGATAATACCTAATGAAGACTTAGCCACATTATCAAAGCCTCGAATGGGATGAGAGTCAGGCTCAATAAGGGATGTATCCACATTCATCTTATGCAATAGATTAATGCTACACACATTAAGGCCAGAGCCATTATCTACCAGTGTTCGTCTTATAGCAGTGTCATTTATGATAACCACAATCATCAAGGGATCATATTGATGTTGAATTTCACTAGTAGGCAACTCATCTTGAGTAAACACAATTTGAGCTTTAGGATTCATCATAGAGTTAACCAAAGACACTATATTACTAGATGTATTAGGTGGAGGAACATTCAAATCTTTCAAGGCATCTTGTAACATTCCATGATGAGCAGAAGAAGTTTGGATCAAATCCCAAAGGGATATCTTAGCAAGGGTATCTTTAAGTTGTTCTATGAGATCATATTCCTTACCAAGAACTTGTGAAATACGTGGAGCTTGGGGAAGAATAGGTTGGGAAGGAGGAAGTGAAGTTGGGATAACTGGAGGAGGATTCGGTTGCCTATTGTTTCTAGTATTATAAGTATGGGCAACCACATGATAACTCTCTCTAGTCAATTGCTTAGCATACTCATAAGGGCTCTTAGAGGAATAACCTCCTTGCACAGTAATAACCGGTTTCTTAGGAGTGCAAAAAGAATCATTAGCATAACCACCTTGAACCACTAAGATAGGCTTATTTAAAGGTTGAGAATTTTGAGAAGGACAAGCACCTTGGACAGTGAAGAGAGGTTTGTTAGGTGTTTCATTCACATGTATCAAATTGATTGAGGATGGTTTAGAGGAATGAACAAAAGTGTTGGAAGAATTATTGATAGTCTTCTCTTGCACTAAAATCTTATCATAGATTAAATCAATTTTAGGAGAGAGACAAGGGGTAGGCATTGATGTTCTAGTAGGAAGAGTAATACTAGGAAAGGTCATATCATCCTCTATCATCAAAGGATCTACATGGGGAATAAACTCTCTAGGAGAAGGATCAACATTACTCTCTAAAGTCTCACTTTTGAGAGGGAGATCTTTGAAAGAGATGTTAACCATTTTGCTTTGAGCTAGGGTTTCCATATGAGTAGAACCAAGTTGAGGAGAGGGAGATGCTTTATTTTTAGAGGGAGAATAATTGAGATTCAAGGAAGGTGAGAAACTCTCAAGTGAGTTTTTAATCTTGACTTCATCCCCTTTGGCTAGGGTTCTCTCACAGGGTAGAGAATAATCAACACCTTCTTCTAATGGTTCATCCCAAATAGTGAAGTTGTTGAAAGGAATGTTTGAAGCATTGTCAATTTCGGGAGAGGAGATAACATTGTTTATTAATTCTGCATCCTTAGGAGGGAGAGCATCAATAGATGTGTTAAACTCATCCTCTTTCCTCAAAATATGTTCAATAGGGGAGAGAGAATTAAGGAAATTGCTTATTATTTCATCTTCTTTCTCTAAGGGATGCTTATGGGTAAGACCAACTTTAGGAGAAGGGTAAGCATTTACCATTAATTCATCATCTCTAGTGGGAATTTTGTTGGAAAAGGAAAGGCCATCGCTAGGAAATGTAGGGATAATGTCATCTTCTTGCACAAAAGGATCCTCATGAAGGGAGTGTTTTTTATGAGACACAAAGGCATCAAGGGCATCATTCAACAAAGCATGATCATATCTATTAAAAGATTTATCTTTTGATTCAAAAGGAGATATCTCTTCATAGAGGGGATCATTGAAAACAACCATGTTACTAGATTTAGTGGAAGAGCTGATAGGAATGTACCCTTGAGAGGAATCATTCGACTTATCTTTCTCATCACAACGAAATGGCATAGTAACAATGTTTATGAGTTTTTGGTAAAATGAAGGTTTGGTATATTTAGGTTTCAAAAACTCATCTAAAGCTTCATCTAACTCATAATCATCACAAATATGAACATCTTGCAAATAAAAATCTGACATTTTGAAATTGCATAAAATTTAAACACACAATGCAAGAGAAAGCAATAATAAGTTTCACGTCGGGTTCACCAAAAATGTGTGGGGGAAAAAGTGACACTAAGCAAACATGCCCTAATCTCACTTTCAATCACACATTTGTGGAATACGAAAGAGCCTAGAGGTATCACACAATTGGCTACTTCTTTTTGTGGAAGAGAGAGCCACGGGCTACCTATTAGGATTTCTATTCCTTTGTTGTAATTGAAAGATAAAATGATGCAAGTTCAATTCCTAACCCCAAAATGCAAGTATGAACTAATGACAAGATTGCAGAATTGAACTTAAACAATGGAAAGCTGTAAATACAAGGATAAGACAAGAATGCAAATGCGTACCCAGAGTTAAAATCTGACTGAAAATGTTCGAGACAGGGGCGCGGGCGCCACTGTCCTGATTCTGCCCCTGAAACTGCTCCGGAAACTGCTGTTTTGCAAAGTTGTCAAAAATGCTGAAAACTGCTGTCAGAAGGACCAAGGTGCCCAGTGCCCCTATCCTAGGGACCAGGGCACCCAGCGCCCCTATCCTGGCAGGACCAGGGCGCCCCACGCCCCTATCCTGGTCTTTTGCTCTGAGATTTGGTGTGAAGTTCGGTCTCCGTCTGCTTCTTCCGGATCTGTAACTTGCGGCGTCGTCCGAATTCCAAAACCTGCACTTATATCTGAAAAGGTGTGGTGGGCGGCTATATAGGGTTTTGCCTTAGTCAGACCCCTGCTTCGGTGATTTCCACCTCCATGAATAGCCAAGTTGTATTGTAAAATGTATCGTGTGTGCAGACCTAGTGTGTGTGCAAGGTCCTTAAATGCAAGAAAGTAAACCCTAATTGCTTGTAAATGATAATGTAAATGCTCTAAATCAAGATGCAAAGTGATCTAAAGCATGAATAAAGGATATATTGAAGCTTATGCAAAGACATGAAAACAACATGAAATCATACCCAACCCTTAAGGGAGGAGTACAAGCCAATCTTCAGTCGGTAATCTCCTATTGTTCTTCAATGTCTCCCAAGCCATAAATGAATGAAATTGATGAATGCTTGATGGATGGATCTTGAATGTTATTGAAGTCTTCAAAGATCTGCTCTTTCGCTGCATATGAGGTTCCTGAAAACAAAAATCGGATCCTTTCCAATGAAGAAAGAGAGCTCTTATATATGAAACCCTAGGTCTTAATTTCAACTTTTGGCCGACTTAGAGATTGAATCTCCCACCAATTTCTTGGGGTTAAGATTTATTTTATGATTGGATCGCGCTCCTAAAATTTTGGGAAAAATGTCCGGGACCATGTGCACTCCGGGTGCCATGGTCCCGACAACTTTTCACCAAATTTTCAGGGCCGTTGGATATGATGATTTTAGAGAGAATCTCGAAGTTACAGCTGATTTCGAGATGTTTTGACCCCCGAAATCAGGCCCCCAAGTTCAAAATAGGACCTAATTAGGGTTTTTGATTAAATGATGTATTGGAGGAATAAAATGAAAGGGGCACACTTTAATGAAAAGGGCCCAACTTTATGATATGGGAGATGATAAAATAGAACCTTAGACCTAATTAATTTAATTAATTAAGTGCTAAAGGGGAGATGCAATGCAAAATGCAAAACGCACCAAGGTGGGTGCTAAACTAGGTGTGAAATTGTACCACCCTAGCAAGTGCGTACAATTTACGACGCTACAGTTACTACTATAAAAAAGATATTCAAATATTTAAAAGGGACATTTGATTTTGGTTTGTGGTATTCTAAGAATGATGACTTTACCTTGAGTGCTTTTATAGATGCTTATTAGGCATGTGATGTTGATGAATAGAAAAGTACTACCGGTGGTGCATTCCTTTTGGGTAAGAAGTTGGTCTCTTGGGAAAGTAAGAAGAAGAATGATATTTCTTTATCTACTGTAGAAGCTAAATACATTGTTGCTTCTAGAAATTGTACACAAGTAATTTGGATGAAGCAGATATTGAAGGATATAGGAGTTATTTATGATGAGCCTATTTCGATATAGTTTGATAATTTAAGTACTATCAATATTTCAAAGAATCCACTATTGCATTCCAAAACAAAGCATATATCGATCAATTTTCATTTCTTGAGAGAGAAGGTGAATGAGAAAGAAGTCAGTTTGAAGTATGTATCTACAAAGGAACAGATTGCAGATATCTTTACAAAGCCTTTGCCTAAAGATACTTATGAGTATCTTAGAGAGAAGTTAGGGGTAATTTCCCCTCCTAATGAGAACTAATATGCATGGATTTGCACTAGTCCAGTGAACTTCACAAAGATATTTTATGATCCAAATTGATGAGTGAGGCTGCTACTTAGGGGGAGTAGTCAGTGTTGGTTCAGATGTATAGAGAATCTTGATTCCTAAGCCTTTGTCATTGATGTGAAAGGGGGAGAGAAGTATGTGTAAAAATATTTGGAAGAGTAGAGCATTTTGAGATTTGTGATTTGAGTTGTTTGTCTAAGGGGGAGTTGATCATTGTGATCTTGGGGGAGATTGTTGCGAGTTGATTTATTTCTTGGCATTGATTATTTTTCACATTCATATGTTGCCATCAATGCCAAAGGACAAGATTCTTGGATGATGATGAGATGTTTGCTAGAATGATGTATTGTCATTGATGTCAACATATTCTCTTATGTATTCCAGTATTGCAGTTTGATTGAATGAGTTGGTTTAGCCTGTGTGTTATAGATGAGTTGATTCAGATTAAACAGTTTCTGGTATGTTGTTTGTAGATGGTTCATTACCATTTGCAGAGGTCCACATGATGTTTTGATCAAGTTATGAGATATGGTATTGAGGATGTTATCCAATTGTTTGTGTTATTTGGTATTCTAGTTTGTGCTATGTATTGCTCTAGAATTGTAATATCTTTAGTTGCGGATGTATGGAATGTATTCCAGATGTTGATGTGTGTCTTCTATTCAACTGGTTCATGATTTGGAAATCCACAAGCAAATTTTTCAGGTTGACAGTTAATTATGTTGATATAATTGTTGGAGATGTTGAGTGTCTGCGGTATTGATTTGGGTCTAGACTATGTCTTAGCAGACATTGTTTTGGCCTACACGTATTGTTGTAGCATGTGAGGTTATTATTTTGTAATGTGTATTTAGGGTTTAGCTGACCTTGAAATATAGGTTGATGGCGTATAAATAAATGTAATAATCATGTAAGATGTATGCCTATGATCTTTGAGAGTGTGTATGATCGATTTGTATGTGTGAACAAGTGATTTGATCTTTTAGAAGTGTGAAGGAGAGAAGAAATGAGTTGCAGAGAAGACTGTGTGCTTAACCAAAATTGTACTCAACATATAGAGATGCTATTTTAACAGTTCATGTAATCTGGATTGTTGTCTGAATGATTTTGTAAGTCAGTGAGACTTCCTGTAAGTCAGTGAGACTTCCTATAAGGTAGTGAGCCTTCCCTAAAGGTTGTAGCCTTTTTGGGTTTCTTATTTGAGCAGTGAGCTCTAGGAAGTATGCTCATTGTAATATTTACATTTACTCCTAACAGGGCATTATCTCATTGTGGGTAGGTTCCCACTGTGGTTTTTCCCTTAACTGGGTTTTCCACGTCAAAAATATTGGTGTTATGTGTGTTATTGATGTGGTGTTGTTTCATGCTTTAACTGTTAATTATTAGATCTGATTTGTGGTTTAAGATGCAGAAAGTTTTTGTGCAAACTGATTCACTCCCCCTCTTATTTTGTTGCATTGTTGCCAACATTCTATTCCTTCATTGGTATGAAAGGGAATATGTAAGATATAGGAGAATATAAAACTATGATGGGTATGCAAGCAAAAGTGAATAAAATAGCATGAATAGTAAACTAAATGATAACATAATTGAAGCAATAAGTATAGATTTGAAAATGGAATTCTGTTGTGCACCTATGATAAAAACTTAAGCTTGAATTGATAGGATTAGTGCGCTATACACCCTGGTTTGAGAAACTATGATGAGTTGTAAACTGGAGGTCCAATATATTATATTGTCTGAGCACTACCCTATGACACTAGAGTGGAAGAAGGAGGACCAATGCATGAGGCACCCTTGTCCTAGAGGACAAGGTTGGGGGGTGTATTGGTCTTACATGACAAGGGTGTGGGGCACCCTGGTCCTTGGAAACCATGCCCAAATTTTGATAGGATGTCTATACTTGTTTGTTGAGATCTTCTGGAAACTATCCGATCCAATGAAAACCTATAACTATACTCAAAATCTTAAAAATGGTGATGATTTGGTTATATAGGGATTTTCCTTAGGAAATCCCCTTGTTTTAGTGATTTCAACCTCCATAAATAGCTAATATTATAGCTAAAAATATGTGTGTTGTTGAATCTTATGTCTTTATAAGATTGCTATGAGCTAAATGCAAACTAGACTTCTACCCTGTGTTTGTGGGAAAACCCTAAGTGCTTGTAATGAGAGTGCTTTAAATCATAATTGTAATGTAAATATAAAAACTACTATGATTTATATCTAAATCTTAATACAGAGACATGAAAACAACATGAAATCATATCAAATCCTAAGGAAGAGGTACAAACCAATCAACAGTCAACAATTCCCTTATTATTCTTTGATATATTCTAAAGCTTTCACAATTAATGAATATGTTGATGAAGACTTGACTAATGAATGAATTTTAAGATCTAAGACTTCACACAAAGCAATATTTTCACTTCCTAAGAATCTCCTTCCAAATTTCTAGATTAGGGATCCTCAAATGAGGGAAAGAATTGCCATATATATGAAACTAAATTTAAATTTGATAAAAGGATGAATTAGAATTGATAAAATTTGATACCAAGTGAGATTTGAATAGGGTAAGACCACCTTAATATTCTCTCAAAATTTGGGGAAAAAATTGTGGGACCAAGTAGTATACTACCTATCAACTTTTTTCCAATTTTCTAGGGATGCGAGATAGCATGTTCTAATGCTAAATACAACTTAGTGGCTTAAACCAAGATTTTTATATGTACAAAATATATCTTGAAGATTGAAATTAGGGTAAGATTAGAATTAAATAAAAATGAGCACTCCTAGGATCAAGGGCCAAATTTTATGACATATAAATTGATGAGAGGACTTAGGTTTAATTAAATTAGTAATTAAATTCCCAAAGAAGTCCTATAACACAAAATGCAATGGGACACACTAAGGTGGTTGCTAACCTAAGTGTGGAAATGGATAACCTTATCAAGGTTGTACAATTTATGATGTTAAATTTAGTCTCCATTGTAGCGATCATATGACACTACATGCATGTGAAAGCTAAAATACGATAAAATAAACATTCATGGGAAAAATTATATGTCCATAAGATGTTGAACAAAGCCCCTAGTAGTATCTATAGTACAATGTTAGGAAACACATTCTACAAAACCACATTCTTAGTTGAAATAAAAATGTCTCATAAAATTCTTACTAAGAGATGAAATTCAAGGGTAGCTATATGCCCCCCTATTTCAGCTTGATAATTAGTATGTTGAAACATGGTATCATGTTTACCACCTAAAATTATGAAGGAGAATTGATAACAAATTCTTGAAACAATGTTTAATACAAGATCAAAACTGATGGAGAATCATTTGGTAAGAAATAGAAATGAAACACTATTCCAATGCAACAGATGGGGTGATAATTAGAGCTCTCTAGATCAAGATGTGAAAGATTGAGTATAAATGCAAAATTAGGGTTATGAAAAAAATTACCATAAATATTGATAAGAACACTATTTATTTGCCTTATTCACCTTTTTGTCTCATAGTGTAGAGGAGCCCACAGAGTTGAAAATGTTGCATCGATGACCCAAAATGCATACCAAGATGGAGAATTCAAGGCAATCAATCCTAGAGGATATCCCATTGGATGAGGTAGGGCCACCAGCCTACATCTTGTTGATTTGGTTATCTTTTAATTGGTTAGACTAGCTGTCTAAAATTCTAATTATAACATGGTCCTACCTAGGCACCCTAATTCCATCATGGCACTATGGTCCCCTCTGGGCGCCATGTTACTAGATAAGGGGCACTAGGTGGCACTCATGGGGCTAGGACAAATTTTGATGACAACTATACTAATACATGACATCTGATTCTTGTAGGAGATACCATATTTATGGGAGCATACCTTGGGTCACATATACAATCATCTTTGGAGTTAGATCCCTCACCTTACATTGGATGAGTAGAGGCTTCTTCAGGTAGTTGGCTTATGATAAGTATGTTACATGTCAAGGATAAAATTTCATGGGTCAATGTTGATGGCCTTGATGGAGAGATGGGATCATGATATATCCATATTCTACCTTCTCATTGAAGAGATGACAATCATATTATGGGATGGATATTGCATCCTAAAATTAATAGTGAGAGAGAGTATTGTGAGATATTAGTCACCTCGACCACAAAAAAAGATGAGGAGAGATCATATATATTGTGCCAAGAGAGTGACACCCAAAGAGAGGGGTCAAATATTTATTTGATGGCTACTACATCTGTTAGGTGATGTCGGACATTGGTGAGGAGATTGATGATTTCTATAGTAGCACTAGTCATATGTCCAAATGGTTAAGGTAGTCACATGAATTAAAAATTGACCTACACTATACATGATATAGAGGAGCACCGCATTGTGTTTGCATGGGGATGCAACATGTTAGCGTATCTCTACCATGACTTGGGAGATTGTGTTTATTACGAGGGGAAGAGTTTGATGAAATGCACTATCCTCCAAATTTGGATGTTTGAGAATATCATGTGTATGTGGTCGACATCTTCCATATAAACATCACCTTTGAGGAGTTCTGAGCATTTCTGCATCCATGTACGAGACCTTGATAGAGAGGAGACTTATTATATTAGAGAGTTGTAATAGTCCATCTACGACTTAATGATATCATATGGAGACCTTACAAATGGATGCATGATTGGGCAGGATGACATGTACAACTGCATCATATGCAGTGAGACTGACTATTAGAGGGCCGCCATAGTTACATTATAATCCCATTTTATTTTCACAAAGTCATGAGGTAGTTCAGTCTATAGTAGGACTCTCCCACAATTGTTATGATATACATACAACACTATCACAATGTCATGAGACCAAGAGCTAGGCATAGACCTACAACATAGGATGTGGAGATTGTTGATGATGATGAGGAGGAGAGAAGTGAAAGATACACCCCCCCACTAGAGGATGATGTAGGCATACAACATAGTTACACCAAATACTAGGAGGCCTCATAACCAAGAGCCATATTTCCTCTAGACTATTCGATAGGGAATCCTAATCCATGGGTGAGACTAGTAGAGTCATGCAATCAAGAGGGAGGAGATGAGACACCCAAGGAGAATAGTGAGATAGATGGGGAGGTAGAGGGGTAGGAGAAGGATGCGGGAGATGAACATGGTCATGTAAGAGATGAGATTTGAGATGCCATCCCTTCACCAATAAAGGATAGAGGATAAGATGCAATGAGAGGGGAGGATGACATAGCTTTACAAAGGCCTGCCTTCAGGATACGTAGGTCATCACCATCTATGCTACACTTCAAGATATTGAGTCAGTACAATTGAGGAGAGAAAAATGGGCTAATACCCCCAACTACAAGAGTGTAGTCCCCTACCTCATCTGATCCTACTTGGTAGGAAGGGGATCCAGGTAAGAAAATGTGCTTTTAAAATTTAGAGTTAGGTTTGTTTGATTATTGATGAGATAAGTGTATATGTTCATGGCTAATATGAAATTATCTCTCTTTTTATAGCTAGCGCATAAGTGTCATGGAGGGAAAAAGATAATGAATTAATTAAATAAATAAAGATTTATCTATTTAATAGAAGAAGTGGGGCCTATTAAATAAATAACATATTTATTTAATTTAGGGAAATAAATAATTTAAATGAATAAAAATATTTATTTAAATAGGGAAAGACTAGAAGAGGATTAATGAATCAATTAAATAAATAAAAATTTATTTAATTAATAGAAGTCTTAGGACAAAAAATTAAATAAATATAGGCTAGGACAATTTTAGGTGTCTACAAACATAACACATAGAAAAATTGAAGAGATATACTAACTTAAAGGAATGTAAATTCCTAAGGAAATACATAATGAATTCAAGACAACTAGTTTTTGTCGAGAATGAAGTAATGCATATTAAATAGAAACTATCTAATACCACATGCTTTAATGAAGAAATGATAGCATACCATTCAATAATGATGAAAGAAAAATAATAAAAGGAAAGAGAGAGAAAAAGATTAAGCATAGTATCGACAAAGATGCATAGTGTGTTGGTTGTTGATTTCTTTCTTTGCATTGATTGTTTTTCACATTCATATATTTCCATCAATGCCAAAGGGGGAGATTGTTGGATATGTTGGCATTATTGGATGAATTGATTATGTGTTGTATTGATGTTTTGTCATTGATGTCAACACTAGATATTATGGTTGGTTACTGACAGACAGGTTTTGGTTACCGGTAGAAGATCTAGTGTTACCGACAAGAGAGACTATCTGTTGGACACTTTTGGCATGTTTGGATCTATGGAATGTAATTGGTTACATGTGGTACATACTTCTAGAGCATGTCTTGGTCAAAAGGTATTTACTTGGTAATCAGATGCTATCATACACCCTGGTAAACCCTCACCGACACTAGTTTAAGGCTCTATCGACAGAGCTTTCATTGAGGAATCTTGATAGGATGCATAATTAGTGTTGGTGCAACTTCTAGATGGATTTCAAGATGCTGAAGATGTTCTTTGATTGTGCTTCAACTTCTTGAAGACATTGCCTTGGCGTCGTGGACCCAGTATAGGTCCGATACCTATCTAGGTTATGGACCAGTATAATGCTAACATGTACTCTACATGTTACCGGGATGTTTCAGGATGATTAATGGATTTGTTATTGTTGTTTTGGTCTTAATCCGACATGGTATATCATTGTAATATGGATTTATGTAATGATCTTATTGTAATATCTTTTAGGTGGCCGACCTAATTAGTTTAGGCCTTAGGGTTTGTATAAAATGATGTAAGATCTCATTGTAGACCGTGGTATGGGAATGGAATAAGCGTTCGTGGTCTTGAAATGCAATATCATATGTGAAGGAGACTTGGTAGATCATAGGTGATTGAATTGGGATTAAGGAAGAGGTCAAAGGCCTCTGGTATTGAGCTTAACCGGGACTGTAAATAGGCATGGTAGATGCTATCTCTAGAAATTCACTCTACTGGATTGTTGTCCATTTATCTTGAGATAGTTGTTGCCTCTCTGTAGTCACTGAGACTCTTTTGTAATGAGCAATATGCTCTAGGCAGTGTGCCTTCCTGCATGTGTAGGCCCCTCATTGTATCACATACTTTCTGCAGAAGTATCATCTGACTGTGGGTAGGCTTCCCACCGTAGTTTTTCCCTTTCCAGGTTTTCCATGTACAAATCATGGTGTTATGTGGTATGGTTGTTTTGCATTGATTATCTATTTAATTGTTAAGTTGTATAGTTTACCAGTATCTGTTTCTGCTCTACTAGTACTTAATCTGTTTAAGGGTTATTAAGTGGATTAAAAATTATAATCTATTAACAACTGATTTGCACCCCCTCTTAGTTGTTCACTGGTTATCCTAACAATTGGTATCAGAGATTGGGTCCTCTTTTGCAGAAGCTTAACTACTTGAGGTAGACCCTATGGCAGCTAACACTTCTAATCCACCAGCAACTAGTTTTAGAAGAGAAATCCCTAAGCTTGATGGAACAAATTATGGGATATGAAAAATTCAAATGGAGACTCATCTTAGATGTCTTGGCAAAGATATTTGGGAGATCACTGAGAAAGGATACACACCTTATGATCCGGCATCTGGCAATCCTACTCTTGCAGACTTGGACAAGAATATTGAAAATGATTGCAGAGCTAGAGAAGCCCTCTTATGTGCACTTATTGATCAGCTACCAGGTAAGATATGAAAACTTGAATATAGAAGATAATGAAAGAATTGTTGTGTTTATGGAAAGAGTAAATGAGATAATTATGGGAATTCAATGTTGTGGAGTTTTTCTGAGTGAAGATGAAATAGTTTCCAAAGTCTTGAGAGCCCTTCCACTGGCTTACAAGATGAAGGCAACTGCAATTAATGAGTTGAGATTAATGGAAAACTTTGTTAGGATTCCCAAAGATATTGAGAGGGGGGGGTGAATCAATATCTGACCGGTTAATGAATTTTCTGAACTTATTATATGAAAAGCATTCCAAAACTATGTACCGGTAAACTAAAATTAATGCAGCAAATAAGAACAAGAATCACAACTTGAAAAGCACACCATAACACAATATTTTAACAAGGAAAAATGGTGTGGGAAAAACCTTGGTGGGATTTGTGACCCACAATATTTGCTTAATGGCCAATAAGAGAATATTACTATTACAATAGGGGCCTGCACATGTAGGAAGGCCAACTACCTAAAGCTACAAAAAGAGAAGTCTCACTGACTTACAAAAGTGGATTATGAAAATCCAATGTCAAGTACTTGTTAGGTACTGGAGACAACTGAGAGAGGGGGGGGCTGAATCAGTTGTCAAATAAATTCAAACCAAAAACAACTTAACCAATTTAATGCTTAATATTGGTAAACCAATCTTTTATGCCGATAGACAATTTTATCAGTTAATTGCAATACTGGTAAAGATTAATGCATGAAACAGAAAGACAAAGTCATCCACAACACATAATACCAGTATTTGTACATGGAAACCCTGTAAGGGGAAAAACCATGGTGGGAAAGTTTACCCACAATCAGATGATACTACTACAGATAGTAAATGTATACAAATGGGGTCTGTACATGCAGAAAGGCCAAGCACCTAGAGCTCACTACTCAAACACAAAATGGGAGTCACACTAACTATAA
Source organism: Cryptomeria japonica (assembly GCF_030272615.1). NCBI lineage: Eukaryota > Viridiplantae > Streptophyta > Pinopsida > Cupressales > Cupressaceae > Cryptomeria > Cryptomeria japonica. The sequence goes on along the minus strand of NC_081414.1, from coordinate 63,638,053 downwards.
TTGGATGGTTAAATCCAATATGAATGTACTGCTCAAATTAGCATCTTTCTATGCTGGATTCAGTACCGATGTAGTTCTGATTGTCTTTACCAAAACCTCCTTCAACATTCAAATGATGTTTGCGTGTATAGCTCTGCTTAATCTCGCATATACCTTCCCACAATTCTTTGTCGCATTCCACATTCGATCTTACAAATAAGATCTTACATTTATATCATAACCTAAGACCAATTTTAGTAGGTCGGCTCTAAAGGATATTACAATAAAATCAATTTACAAATAAAAAAATATCCAATGCAATAACCGATTCAACATGTCGGCTTGATGCATTTACAACAATAATTAAATATCTCCATAGCGTGTCGTGATGATTTGGAAAAGATAAACCTATCGGTGTATAACCTAGACCTATTTGCTGGTAACAACAAATATGCAAATACCAATATGCCAATAAACAAATCTTCAAGACAAAGTGTCCAAACGATGTCCTCGACATAACCAGGTGTTCTCCATGCCATTCCAAGTGCCGGTGAACAGTATATCCAATCGGTGTACCATATACCAGTGATTGTGCATAGGTCATTTGTTTGCCAGTGAATGTTGTTGATTCTCCAAAGTGCTAGAGTTGATAAGTGTTAGTAGGTATTGACATCAATGACAAAACCATACCAAAATACCAACAATCTCCCCCTTTGGCATTGATGGCAACACAAGATGGAAAAACCAGCAAATTGCCAAAATAGAAATGCCAAATACCAAAAACCAACAATCTCACAAAAGAGAACATAACCAGAAATCAAAATATAGATAGAGAGTAATTAGTCTCTCCAAAATAACAATCTCTCCCCCTGGGAGTAACATGTGTTTTCCTTGTGTTTTTTCATACCAATCTCTCCCCCTTTGACATCAAATGCCAAAGCAATATAAAGACCATTTTAGAGATACAAAATACCAACCACTTCACTATACCAACTACTCCCCTTGAGAAGTAGCTTTCCATCAGAGCCGGAGTAAAATATTTCTCTGTTAATTCTACCGGTTGATGACTATCATCAACTATCTAAGTTTCTACTGGTGGGGGTATGACCCCAAGCTAGTCTCTGAGATATTCAAAAGTCTCCTTAGGCAGATGTTTAGTGAAAATGTCTGCAATCTACTCTTTAGTATTCACATAAACCAGTTTAATTTATTTTGCTTCAACATTTTCCTGTAGAAAATTTAGTTTGATAGAAACATGTTTGGTTTTAGAATGTAATATCGGATTCTTAGATATATCAATTACTGTAGTGTTATCACAATAGATAGTAATAGGTTCCTTGCATTTTAGCTTTATATCCTTCAACATTTTCTTAAGCCATAGTACCTGTGTACAGTTAGTTGTTGCTGTAACATATTCTGATTCTGCTGTTGATAAAGATGTACAACTTTGTTTCTTACTCAACCAAGAAATTAATCTGCTTCCAAGAAAAAATGCTCCGCCAGTGGTGCTTTTTCTATCATCCACATCTCCTGCCCAATTTGCATCTATCTATGCACATAATTCAAAGTTTTCATCTCTAGGATACCATAATCCAAGATTTGTAGTGCCTTGCAAGTACCGGAAAATCCTTTTTACTGTTGATTCATGATTTTCTCTAGAATTAGTCTAAAATCTTGAAACAATACATACTGCATTCATGATATCAGGTCTTGTTTGTGTCAAATATAGTAAACCTCCTATCATAGATTTGTACCTAGTCGGATTAACAGGTGCAGATTCATCCCTTAGTGATAATTTGTCATTTGTAGTCATAGGTGTGCTTACCAGTTTAGAGTTTTCCATCCCAAATTTCTTTAATAATTCCTTCAAGTACTTGGATTGACTCAAGAATATACCTTTATCAGTCTATGAAATCTGCAATCTTAAAAAGAATTTTATTTCTCCAATCATAGACATTTCAAACTCTTATTGCATTTCAATAGAAAAGTCTTTACATATTCCATCTTCTCCTCCAAAGATTATATCACCAACAAAAAATTCTATAACCAAGATGTCATCATTAGTCACTTTATAATATAAGTTGTTGTTAGCATTACCTTTAGAAAAACCAATCTTCAAAAGATACTTATCCAATCTTGCATACCAAGCTCTTGGAGCTTGCTTCAACCCATACAAAGCTTTCCTTAACCTGCAAACCATATCTTTGTTATCTGTTAAAGAAAATCCATCAGGTTGTTTAATGTAAACTTCTTCTTCAAGATCTCCATTTAGAAATGCACATTTAATATCCATTTTATATACCTTGTAGTTCTTGTGTGTACAAAAGCCAAGAATAATCCGACTGCCTCAATTCTAGATACTGGTGTAAAGGTTTGATTATAATGAATTCCTTCTTTCTGAGAATATCCCTTACATACTAGTCTTTCTTTATTTTTGATTACTTTACCATCTCCATTAAGTTTGTTTCTGAATACCCATTTTGTTCCAATCACATTTTTGTCTTTAGGTCGGGGAACTAATATCCAAGTGTTGTTCTCTCAGTTTACTCTAATTCTTCTTCCATAGCTTTAATCCAGTGTTTATCTTCACATGCCTCATTAACTGATGATGGTTCAATTTGAGAAATAAGACATACCTCTTCATTTTCTAGTCTTCCTCTTGCCATAACTCCTTTATACTTGTTTCCAATTATCTGATTTTCAGTGTGATTTAGTCTTACATACTAGGGTGTCTTTTGTTGTTGTTCATCAGTTACAGTGGAATTTTCAGATGATACCAGTGTAACTGGATCTTCATTCTGTACCAGAGGGTTCAATGTAGGTTCATTTGTTAGTATTTCTGTTACTAGTTTAGAGTCTATATACCTTGAAGTTTCTCTTAATTGTTCATCAATCTCCACATTTGTACTCTCAAGAATTTTCTGCAATCTTTTGTTAAAACATCTATATGCGTTACTTTTAGATGAATAACCAAGAAATATTCCTTCATCACTTCTAGGATCAAATTTGCCAAGATACTCATGTCTTCTAATATAGCATTTACTTCCAAATATTCTGAAAATATTTAAGAGTAGGAGTAATACCAAACCATAGTTCATGAGGGGTCTTACCGGTTTCACTTTTGATGTGAACTTTGTTTAATGTATAGACCGTTGTACTTACTGCATCTCTCCAATATACATGTGGTAGATTTTCTTCTGATAACATACTTCTAGCTGCATCCAAGATAGTTCTATTTTTCCTCTCTACAACTCCATTCTGCTATGGTGTCTAAGGTGCTGATAGCTGTCTTTTGATTCCATTCACATCACAGAATGCATTAAATTCCTTAGATGTAAATTCTCCTCCTTGATCTGATCTCAGACATTTGATTTTCTTACCGGTTTCATTCTCCACCATTGCTTTGAACAGTTTGAACTTCCCAAGTGCTTTTGATTTTTCTCTGAGAAAAGTAACCCAACACATTCTAGAGTAATCATCAATGATTAGCATGAAATATCTATCACCTTGAAAACTTTTAGTTCTAGCTGGACCACATAAATTAGTATGAATTAAGTCAAGAGCATTATTTGATTTTTTTGGAACACTTTTACAAGTAGCTCTAACTTATTTTCCAAATTGACATTCCTTACATACTATATTGTGAGGTTTGACAATCTTAGGTAAATCTCTGACTGCCTTTGTAGTACTGATTTTTACCATGCAATCAAAATTATATGACAGAGTCTCTTATGCCATAGCCAAATTTCATCAATATGTGCAATCAAGCATGTCTTTTCACTGTTATTCAAATGAAAGATGTTACCTCTAGTTTGATTGCTAGTTGCAATTTCCAAACCAGTTCTATTCATGATTTTGCATTTTCCATTCTTGAATTGTAACTGAAATCCTTTCTCAACTAATTGACCAACACTCAAAAGATTATGCTTTAAACCTTCAACATAGTAAACATTGTCAGTATTATGCTTACCATCAAGAGATATTATACCTTTACCTTTGATCAAACAAGCTTTATCATCTCCAAATCTCAGTAGACCTCCATTATATTCTTGAAAGTTCAAGAATTTGCTTTTATCACTAGTCATATGATGTGAGCATCCTGAATCAATGATCCATTCATCCTTAACTTCAATTTTGGCTGCCAAGGCTTGTTCTACCAGTTGAATAGTAGGTGTTAGTTGGTCTTCTATTATAGCAACACAAACCCATCCATTTTCTGCCAGATCCTCATCAGAATCATCTGTCACTCCTTCATCAACAAGATAACAAGATTTGTCTTTGTTCTTCTTAAATATGTATCTCTTAGTCTAGCATGTCTATCATGGCATCTAAAATCCATGTGACCAATCTTATTATAGTTGAAACATTTAAAGGGTGCTTTACCTTCATACTTACTTCCAACTGGACCTTTAGGCATTTTTTTTGCAAATAGTGCTCCAAGTTCTTCATTTTCTTTCCTGCTTTCTTCAAGTTCTCTTGCATTAAAGGCTTTCCAATCAGACTTGTCAAATGATGGTGCAGATGATGTTGATGCCTTAAAAGCTAAATCTATCTTTATAGTAGCAACATGACCAAATTCTTCAATTTCAAAAGATGAAAGTTTTCCAATCAATGTATCCCTAGTTACTGATGTATTAGGCATTGTTCTTAACTCATTTATAGCAGCAACCTTCATTTTTTATGCCGGTGGCAATCCTCTTAAAATTTTTGAAACAATTTCATCTTCACTTAAGGTTCGTCCACAACATTTAATACCCAAAACAATTTCATTAACTCTTTCCATAAAAGTAGAAATCCTTTCATCTTCTTCCATTTTTTCAGATTTTCATACCTGACCCAGAAGATTTCAAGTTTTGTAATTTTGACTGTGGAATCTCCTTCATTCAGTGTTTCCAAATGATCCCAATCAGCTTTAGCAGTTGATCTATTTGATAATCCCCTGATTTGCTGATCTGATAATGCGCTCAAAAGTGCTTCTCTTGCTTTGCAATCATTTTCCTCATCTTTAGCCAAGTTAGGTGGATTAAGCTAATTCAGAGTAGGAGCAGTATAGCCATTCTTTGTAACATCCCAGATGTCCTTTTTAATGTAATTCAGATGTGTCTCCATTCTAATCTTCCATATCCCATAATTGGTTCCATCAAGTTTAGGATTGTCCTTCCTAAAATAGTTAGTAGACATTGGATCTCCTCAAGCTGTTAAACTTCTGCCAAAAGAGGACTATGCTCTGATACCAATTGTTAGTTCCTGAAGACAACTAGGAGGGGGGGTGAATTAGTTGTCAAATAAATTCAAACCAAAAACAACTTAACCAATTTAATGCTTAATACCGATAAACCAGTCTTTTATGCCAGTAAACAATTTTATCAGTTAATTGCAATACCTTTAAAGATTAATGCATGAAACAAAAAGACAAAGTCATCCAAAACACATAACACCAGTATTTGTACATGGAAACCCTATAAGGGGAAAAACCACGATGGGAAACCTTACCCACAATCAGATGATACTATTGCAGATAGTAAGTGTATACAAATGGGGTCTACACATGCAGAAAGGCCAAACGCTTAGAGCTCACTACTCAAACACAAAATGGGAGTCACATTGACTACAATTGGATGGTTAAATCTAATATGAATGTACTGCTCAAATTAGCATCTTTCTATGCTAGATTCAGTACCGGTGTAGTTCTGATTGTCTTCACAAAAACCTCCTTCAACCTTCAAATGATGTCTGCATGTATAGCTCTGCTTAATCTCGCATATACCTTCACACAATTCTTTTTTGCATTCCACATTCGATCTTACAAATAAGATCTTACATTTATATCATAACCTAAGACCAATTTTAGTAGGTTGGCTCTAAAGGATATTACAATAAAATCAATTTACAAATAAAACAATATCCAATGCAATAACCGATTCAACATGTCGACTTGATGGATTTACAACAATAATAAAATATCTCCATAGCATGTCGTGCTGATCTAGAAAAGATAAAGCTGTCGGTGTATAACCTGGACCTATTTGCCGGTAATAATAAATATAAGAATACCAATATGCCAATAAACAAATCTTCAAGACAAAGTGTCCAAACGATGTCCTCGACATAACCAGGTGTTCTCCATGCCATTCCAAGTGCCGGTGAACATTATATCCAATCGGTGTACCAGATATCGGTGACTGTGCATAAGTCATTTGCTTACCGATGAATGTTGCTGATTCTCCAATGTGCCAGAGTTGATAAGTGTTAGTAGGTGTTGACATCAATGACAAAACCATACCAAAATACCAATAGTACTGCTACAAAAGGGCATATGCTATGCCAGATCTAGTACCGATTTAAGCTCTGTAGTAATCATAAACACTTATCCAAAGTCTGCCTTACAATTTGCACATTAGGTCTGCAATAATCTAACCACGTCCACACCATATCCTTCACCACAAAATGTTCTCTAAGATCTCATACTTATATGAGTCTTATTACAATTCACCATGTCATCTTACGAAAAGATTTTACAATAAAATACAAAATATAATTAAACAAAATTCCTGTCGGCCATGGTGTTGGTTATCAATCTTTTCAGTGCCGATGAATTGTATGTCAGTGTAGAGTTTGCTAGTGATGGTGCCTGCCAGTATCATATGATTGTAAGGTTGCCATCAATGACAATACCTTCAATCACCTACAATTTCTCATTGGAGTGTGCATTTTCCAACAAACTCTTCAGTTAACAGAGACATTTTGATTGGGAAATTATCTGCTTTTGAGCTTGAAGAATTTGGATCTTTTGGAGCTGTAAAGTCTGAACCTGCTTTTCATGCATTATCATCATCATCTACCGACAAAAGTGATTGGAAAGTCTTATATGCAAAATAATTGGAAGACATGAGGAAAGAAGATGAATAATTTGAGCAACTTGAAGCCTTATTTACTAGAAGAGTACCTAAAGGTTCGACAGGAAGTAAGTATGAAGGAAAATCACCTTTTAAATGTTTTTCATGTAATAAGATTGGTCATTTTGCATCTAGATGTCCTGAAAAGAATGCAAGGTTTGAGGAAAGAGTTAAGAAATCATTTAAGCCTAACCAACACAGATATAGATTCAAGAAAAGTAAACAATGCTACATAGCGAATGAGGAAGGAGTAACTGATGACTCTGGAGATGAACCGGTAGAAGACCCTGCTAGTGGATTCAGCAATGGAAAGGAATGGGTGTTCTATGCTTTAAAGGAAGATGAACTAGAACCGACTATCATAAATGAAGAAAAGGCCTTGGTAGAAAAAGTTGAAGATAAGGATGAATGGGTAATTGATAGTGGATGCTCACATCATATGACTGGAGATAAAGGGAAATTTCTATACCTGCAAGAATACAATGGTGATCAAGTCAGATTTGGAGATGATAAAGCATGTATGATCAAAGGTAGAGGTATTATCTATTTGGATGGCAAGAATAACACTGATAATGCCTATTATGTAGAAGGTTTAAAGTATAATCTTTTGAGTGTTGGTCAATTGGTGGAAAAGGGTTTCCAACTTCAGTTTAAAGATAGAAAATGCAAAATCATTAACAAAACTGGTTTGGAGATTGCAACTAGTACTCAGACTGGAGGATATATCTTTCACTTGAACACTGGTAATAAGACATGTTTGATTACTTATATTGATGAGAGTTGGTTATGGCATAAGAGGTTGTGTCATGTTAACTTTGATTGTATTGTTAAGATTAGTTAAACTAAGGGAGTTAGAGATATACCCAAGATTATGAAGCCTCATAATCTGGTATGTAATGAATGTCAATTGGGAAAGAAAGTTAGAAGTTCTTTTAAGAGAATACATGGTAAATCTAATGATGTACTTGACTTGATTCACACTGACTTATGTGGTCCAACAAAGACTAGAAGCTTTCAAGGTGATATGTATTTCATGCTGATTATTGATGACTATTCTAGGATGATGTGGGTGACTTTTCTTAAGGAGAAGTTTGAAGCTTTTGAGAAATTCAAGATCTTTAGAGCAAAGGCTGAAACAGAAATTGGATTGAAAATCAAATGTCTAAGATCAGATCATGGTGGTGAGTTCACTTCTCATGAATTTAACAGTTATTGTGAGACAAATGGAATTAGGAAACAATTATTTGTACCTAGGACTCCTCAACATAATAGAGTAGTGGAAAGAAAGAACATAACCATTTTGGATGCAACAAGATCTATGATGATGGAAGCCAAATTGCCTCATATCTACTGGAGAGAAGCAGCAAGTACAACAGTCTACACATTCAACAAAGTTCACATCAAAGTTGAAACCGATAAGACCCCTTATGAATTATGGTTTGGACATACACCTACTATTAAGTATTTTAGAATTTTTGGAAGTAAATGCTATATCAAAAGAAATGATTCAATTGGAAAGTTTGATCCTAGATGTGATGAAGGGATATTTCTTGGTTATTCAATTCAAAGCAAAACATATAGATGTTATAACAAAAGATTGCATAAAATTGTGGAGAGTGCTAATATGAAAGTGGATGAGCAGCACAAAAAATATTCTTTTATCATATGATAGGGAATAGGTAGTGAAAATGATCATAACTAAACCAACAATGCCTCAACCCGTACACGAAACTAAGATAGTTACACTGGCACAATAAGAAAATTCAACTGTGACTGAAGATCAGAGCAGTGAACCTAAAGTTTAGAAGACACCAAGGTATGTAAGATTAAATCATTCTGAAGATCAAATCATTGGAGATAGGAACAAGGGAGTTATGACAAGAAGAAGATTGGCAAATGAAGAGGTATGTCTTATTTCTCAAGTTGAACCGACATCTTTTATTGAAGCTTGTAAGGATGAACTTTGGTTAAAGGCTATGGAAGATGATTTAGATCAAATAGAGAAGAATGAAACTTGGACTTTAGTTGCCCAACCTAAAAATAAGAATGTTATTAGAACTAAATGGGTTTTTAGGAATAAACTGAATGAGGATTGTCAAGTTGTAAGAAAAAAGGCTAGATTGGTTTGTAAAGGATATTCTCAAATGGTAGGAATTGATTATGGTGAGATATTTGCACCTGTCATGCTCTGTGAAGTGTACCTGTACCTACAACCATAATGCACTCAATAAATAATTACAAGCAATGGTTAGTTAATTGAAACAATGAAAGACAAAACCATAGCTAATCGACTTATTGCCTCCTAGTAAATGTGAGTATGAAAAATGCTCTTAGATCTAATTATGCATACTCCAATGACTTGACTACACTTAGATGGAGGATTTGATGGATGAAAATGCATGCTCTAGAAAGAATAACATCATTAAGCTACATGAATGATTGATCTAGCATGATTAAGGTAAGATTTAAGCTAAAATTGAGCATGATAACATTGCTAAAACTGATAAACTATAAGCTAGATGCCTATAATAACAATGCAAATGAGATGATCAAAATGATATGAAATTGGGACCAATATTTCTCCAAAATGAGGTCTATTTATAGGATTTCCAGGGCTAGGTGTGATGTGGCAAGAATCAACAGTCAAGATTGATTTGAAGATATCAATGGTTAAATTGGAGGAGGATGGCAAAGGGGGTTGGATTAAAGGGAACATTTGTCATCTCTATGGTGACAAGTGTCAAGAGGCTTCTAGAAGGAGTTAGATGGAAGGGAACACTTAGTGACAAGTGTCACAAAGGTTCTAGAAGATGTTGGATGAAAGGGGACATGGTGGTAGGTAGAATGGGTTAGGTTTAGGAATGGTTAGGTTTAGGAGTAGTTAGGTTAGGAGAATTTGAATTTAAAAATTCAAATAATGGGAAAATGGCTAATTAATCTCAAAAAATCATAATTGATTTGTTTTAATTAATTAAAGGATTAGAAGAAATTATTTTTATGGAGGGAATTAATTAATTAAAAGGGTGAAATGAAATGAACCTATTTAATAAATCCTTAGATTTATTAATAAGTAGATGAAAAGGGAAATTTAATCAAATTGCTTAGTGAATTCAATTAAATTGGGAAGGAGGATTAATTAAATAATTGATTATTCAATTAATTATCTTTAGACCATTTTTTAGGTGTATACAACACCTATAGCTAGAATTGAAGTTGTTAGACTATTTCTTGCCTATGCAGCTTATAAGAACTATAAGGTTTATTAAATGGATATTAGATGTGCATTTTTGAATGGTGAACTCGAAGAAGAAGTATACATTGAGTAACCTAATGTATTTTCACTGACAGATGATAAAGATATGGTTTGCAGATTGAAGAAAGCTTTATATGGATTGAAACATGCTCCTAGAGCTTGGTATGCAAGATTGGATAAATATCTTTTGAAGCTTGGTTTTACTAAAGACGGTGCTGATAGTAATTTATATTATAAGATCACTGATAATGATATTCTGATTATTGAAGTATTTCTTGATGATATCATTTTTGGAGGAGAAGATAAATTGTGCATGGAATTTTCGAACAATATGAAGAATGAATTTGAAATGTCAAAGATTGGTGAGATGAAATTTTTCTTATGTTTGCAGATTACTCAAATTGACAAAGGCATTTTTATCTATCAAACTAAGTATCTGAGGGAATTGTTGAAGAAGTTTGGTATGGATAATTGCAAACCGGTAAGTACTCCTATGGTGACAAGTGAGAAATTATTTATCAAGGATACTTTACACCGGTAAATCCGACAAGGTATAAGTCTATGATTGGTGGTCTATTATATTTAACTCAGACTAGACTAGATATTATGAATGCAGTAAGTATTGTTTCAAGATATCAAAGTAATCCTAAAGAAAATCATGAATGTGCAGTAAAGAGGATATTCTGATATTTGCAAGGAACAACAAAATGTGGTTTATGGTATTCTAAAAATGATGATTTCACTTTATGTGCATATACTGACCCAGATTGGGCAGGAGATATTGATGTCAGGAAGAGCACTTCTGGTGGAGCTTTCTTTCTTGGAAAGAAACTAGTTTCATGGATTAGCAAAAAATAGTCATGCATTTCTTTATCTACTGCAGAAGCTGAGTATGTTGTAGCAACAACTAATTGCACTCAAGTCTTGTGGATGAAGCAAATGTTGAAGGATATCAAGGTAAATTGCAGTGAACTGGTAGTTATCTACTGTGATAACTCTGAAACTATTGACATGTCTAATAACTTGGTATTTCACTCTAAGACTAAGCATATATCAATAAAGTATAACTTTATGAAGGACAAGGTAGAAGGAAAGGAAGTCAAATTGGTTTATGTGAACACTAAAGAATAGATTGCAGATATATTCACTAAACCACTGCCTAAGGAATCATTTGAGTATTTGAGAGATAGGTTAGGGGTTTCTGCCCCTCCAATAGAGACTTGATTGATGCAGTTTGTCATTAGTCCGGCATATATTATCAGAGATACTATTCATTCTGACACTGATGAGTGGTGCTACTACTTAGGGGGAGTAGTCAGCTTTGAGATTCAGAGGTTTACATTATTGCTTTGATATTTTTGTCAGATTTCTGGCATTGATGTCAAAGGGGGAGCGATATTGATGTGAAAGATAGGAAAAGGAGTTCCTTACATTAGGGGGAGAGTTATTGATATTTAGGAGATTGTTGGTTGTCTTCCATAGGGGGAGATTTGTTTGGCATTTCTTGGTACTTAGATGTTTTTCACATCTAGTGTTGCCATCAATGCCAAAGGGGGAGATTATTAGCATTATTGGATAAATTGATTATGTGTTGCATTGATGTTTTTTCATTGATGTCAACACTAGTTGTTATGGTTGGTTACCGATAGATAGGTTTTGGTTACCGGTAGAAGATCTAGTGTTATTGGTAGAAGAGACTATCTATTGGACACTTCTGACATGTTTGGATCTACGAAATGTGATTGGTTACATGTGGTACGTGCTTCTGGAGCATGTCTTAGTCAGATGGTTTTGACTTAGTAATTGGATGCTATCATACACTTTGGTAAACCCTTACCAGCACTAGTTTAAGGCTCTATTGACAAAGCTTTCACTGAGGAATCTTGACAGGATGCATAATTAGTATTGGTGCAGCTTCTAGATGCATTTCAGGATACTGAAGATGTTCTTTGATCGTGCTTCAACTGCTTGAAGACATTTCCTTAGCATGGTGGACCCAGAATAGGTTTGGTACCTATCTAGGTTATGGACCGGTATCATGCTAACATGTACTCTACATGTTATCGAGATGTTTCAGGATGATTTATGGATTTGTTATTGTTGTTTTAGTCTTAAGCGGACATGGCATATCATTTTAATATGGATTTATGTAATGATCTTATTGTAATATCTTTTAGGTGGCTGACCTAATTGGTTTAGGCCTTAGGGTTTGTATAAAATGATGTAAGATCTCATTGTAGATCATGGCATGGGAATGGAATAAGTGTTCGTGGTCTTGAAATGCAATATCATATGCAAAGGAGACTTGGTCGATCATAGGTGATCGAATTGGGATTAAGGAAAAGGTCAAAGGCCTCCGGTATTGAGCTTAACTGGGATTGTAATCAAGCATGGTAGATGCTATCTCTGGCAATTAACTCTATTGAATTGTTGTCCATTTATCTTGAGATGGTTGGTGCCTCTCTATAGTCATTGCGACTCTTTTGTAATGAGAAGTACACTCTAGGTGGTGTGCCTTCCTGCATGTGCAGGCCCCTCATTGTATCACATACTTTCTGTAGAAGTATCACTTGACTATGGGTAGGCTTCCCACCGCGGTTTTTCCCTTTCTAGGTTTTCCATGTACAAATCATGGTGTTATATGGTATGGTTGTTTTGCATTGATTATGTCTTAAATTATTAAGTTGTATAGTTTACCAGTATCTATTTTTTCTCTACCGGTACTTAATCTGTTTAAGGGTTATTAAGTGGATTAAAAGTTATAATTTGTTAACAATTGATTCACCCCCCCTCTCAGTTGCTCACCAGTTATCCTAAAAGGATATTGTTGAGAAGTTTGTTGGAATGATGTGTTGTCATTGACGTCAACATATTCTTCTGTGTATTCCAGTGTTATTGTCAGATTAAATGAGTTGGTTTGGTTAGTGTGTTACAGTTTCATGGGTTTTGAGATTAGTATCTCTAGTTGATTCAAATAAATTTTTAGAGGTCCACATGATGATTTGGTTGAGTTATGATATTTGGTATTGATGTTGGTTTTCTTTTGTTTAGTATTTTGGATTGTGCTCCACATTGCTCTGGAATTGAAATATCTTGATCTGTAGATTTAGCAGAGTGTTTGCAATTTTTATATGTGTCCTCAATCCAAATGGTTCATAATTTGGAGGTCGGCAAGTGAATCTTTCACTTTATCAGTCAATTCTATGTGTGTTCTTAAGGTTTGGTATAATGTTGATGAAGACTCTAGTATGTCGTGATGTTGTGGTTGTTGATGGTGTAATTCATGATGCTTGTCGATGTTTCTAGATTGTGTTCTATCCATGTTGATGGTCTGCATTGATAGTTATGCACGTTATTGATCATTTTCTTGATTCGGTGGTGTTCTCTATGTTATGCAACATTCATAATGATTGTAGTGTGTTGTAGATGTTCAAGGCATAATTCTTGGAGGTGTTTCATGTTTTCAGTGTTGGTTTAGGTCCAGACTATGTCTTAGCCGACATTGTTTTGGTTTGCATGTGTTATTGTAGCGTATGAGGTTATATGCTTTGTAATCTTTGCTGAGGGTTGAGCCAACCTTGAAATATAGGTTAAATAATTTGTATAAATATATCTAATAATCATCTGAGAGATGTATCTGCCTGTGTGAATAATGCTTTGATCTTTAAGAAGCAATGAAGTGGTGCCAAGAAGTGTGAAAGAGAAGATTGTGTGTTTTGTGATTAATCGAGACTGTAACCAGGCATGAGAAGATTCTATTTCATCAGTTAATAATCCTTTAGATATAATCCTAATGTTTTTGTAAGACAATGGGTCTTTCTTAGGGTTTTATCCCTTCTTGTTTTATGATTTGAGTAGTGAACTCTAGGCAGTGTGCCTGAATGCATGTGCATTCCCCATTATAATATTTCATTTACTCCACTTGGTTTTCCACGTCAAAATATTTGGTGTTATGTGTGTTATTGATATGGTGTTGATTTGTGCTTTCATTGCTAATTATCATATCTAAATTTAAGTTTGAGTAGTGTAGAGTTTGTGAGAAAACTGATTCATCCGCCCTCTCAATTTGTGCATTGTTGCCAACAGTTGGTATCAGAGCTAGATCATGTTGATGGGTGTTTTGACACACTCACCAACTTTCAGGTAGTTTATGTGAACGCTCACCACCTCTCCTGAAAAAGTAATAAGTTTTGGGAAACTTACTACTCCAAGGTCTCTACAGTCAAGTCTTGACAGTGATGGGCAACTCAATGGTTGATGCGGTTATACCTGCCAAGGGGCTTGCTGGTTGAAACAACTTCCAATAACTTCACTTACTTTTTTTTTGTATTTTATAATTTAGATTCTCTTTCAAAATAAACTGCAAAAGATAAATCAGGGAAATAAGAAAATAACAATGAAATGAATACAATAACAACTTAATGAACTACACAATTAGCACCCTGCAATCCAAAACCATCAATATCATTCAAACCATCATTCAATAATAGACCTCCAATAAACATGCAAAGTCATGCAACCTCACAAATTCATGAAAATGAATATGAGTACAATATTGTTCTACACCACTTACATGCGCAATATGATTCATAAAGAAATAAAACGTAAGATCAAAACAAGTTGTTGATTTTAAACAATAGACATTACCAGATTGCAAATAAAAAATTCATAGCACATACGCATAGATCAAACAATCTATAAGTTGCTTCTTGAATTAACTCCAAAGAATGTATCATAATATCTATCATCAATTTATGGACCCTTGCAATGAATCAAAATCTTTAATTTTTAGAGTTTCTTGTCCTACTTTCTATGAAATAAACCTATCTAAATTAAGCTCTAAAAAAAGCAAGGAGTCATAGTTGACATGCAAGTCTCTGTCGTGAACTCCAGTTCACTACTACAAAACTGTGGCTAGGTGAGCATTATGAAAACGGTGTTGCGTGAGCCAACACTTTGTAATCATGCAGAACTTTCTCAATAATCAAGGTACATGCTAGAGAAAGAGTTGAAGTCCCAGTACTAGTGGGATGCAAAATTCTTCAAAAATACCATGCTATCATTAGAAATAGTATGTTTATCCTCTACTTATTTTTATAACTCGTGTAGTTGGTAATGATACATGAATGTACCTCAGCAGGAGGATCGACAACATGTTTGATTATGAACTTGTGCTTCTTCAAAATCTCCTCTTCATTCTTACGTCTATCCTCCAATTTTTTTACTATCCTCGAAGCCTGTTGACCTTGAGTTATCAAGTACGTATATCTATCCATTAATACAACATTAAACTCAACATAAGCTATAAAATAATGTACCACATATACGTCCCACTGATGGAGCACATTGTCCTCCTCCAAATGTTTAACACCAATAATACCAAGCCCAAAAATACCTAACAACTTCTCCACAAACTTATCATACTTCTTTACTGAACCAAGGAGAGAAAGATGGATATCTGTTATGTCCTTTCCAAAATGTATATATATGACTACAAATTTTCAAAACTATCTCCGCCTAAGAGATCTTCCCTCATTATGATATCTTCCCCAAGATTCAATATCTTTTTCGAAATTTGATATTGTTTATCAAAAATGTGGAGCTTTCACTCCCACTACTGAGAACATGAAGCTAGAGGTCCGCCTACCTGTGTGGCTCTCCTATATACCTCCATGGTATTCTATAAAAACAATCTAATCTTAGAAGCATTATTCTGTGCCCATGTTTTTGTAGTTTTAGCCACCTTTCTTACTTTAATGAGTTTCTTTACGTCACCTTCTGGAAGTGATGGGGTTGAAGGAAAAGTGTCATCTATACACACATCCAATGGCTTGCCCATTTTTACCAGTAACTGCTTATATTCTTCTAATTGTGCCTTAACCTCTGAATGAGAAATGTGTTCTTTCTCTATTCCACTCCTCACCATACTGGTAGCAAGTTCCAGAGTATCCAACTCTCCCCACTTGGTCTATTTAACCAATTTATTTATGAAACTTGGTATTTCGAGGAGATTTGGCCTTCAACTTGTACATGAGAAGCAATATCAACAATCACCTCACCAGAACCGATTCTAGACAAATGATGTATGGTCTTTGCCTTCTTTATTTTCCTTGGCTCTTCAGTGATTGCTTGTTGCAAGGTGATTTTTGGAAATACTATTTTCTTCTTCTTCTCAAAGGTGAAGCTTAACCATTTTGGCATGTCTTCATCCTTATCACCTTCATGTGGCATGATCTTTGCAATTACCTTGTGTATCTTTTGTAATTTCTCTTCTGCTTCATCTTTCTCTTCCTCCTCTTGTTTAGGAATTTACATACCTTGGGTTGATGTACCCGATTGAATTTAGCTGGTTTGGATAGCGATATCAATATTCAACTATTGCTATTTGTGCAACTCTCCCAACCTGTCACTTAATTTCTCTTCAAATCCTTTATCAGTTTTTCCTTTTCTTTCAATTCTCCTTCAACTGCTATTTCCTTTAACAAAATTTCTTGATCTTTAGGAGTTAAAAGCAACCTTTCATCATGTTCATCCTCAGGATCAACTTGTCCTCTCTCTTCTTCAACCGACTGCCTCTCTAGTAAATTCTTCTCATCTACATCTATAGGATCCACTTGTTTATGTTTCTCGAGTTGAACAAATTTATTTCTTTTCTTCTTATCAGTTTTATTTTATACCAATTGTATAATAGGTTGATCATCCTCCTGATCAGAATTAGACTCGATATTATGAATAGTCACCTTTTCCATAGGAGTTAATAGTTGTATTACTAGAGGTGATGTCACTAATGCTGTAATAAAAATATCGGTTGGTGCAGACACTGGCACTATTACAGGGATTGTAGTAGTCAATGATATCAAAATTGGAGCCTGTGCTGTTGCTGTAGGTGGAGGCTGATTAGATGTTGTTGTCATATCAGGAGGAGGTTGAGTAGATGTAGATGTACCTTCATCAACTTCCTTTCTCATCTTTCTCCTTAGTGCCTTCTACTGGTACTTTTCCTAATTGAAGCCCTAATGGGATGTACTTCTGCCAGTGGCACAACTCCTAATCCCTCCCTTACTCCAAAATATGTTGCCTTTTTCAATAACTTAGCCTTTTGCATTTTTTCCTTGACCTGTTCCAAAAGTTCCTCCGTGGTTGGCTCAAGTCCATCAACCTCATCTAGTTTTATGGATGTATTCTTTCTAGAACTAGACTTGGTTCTCCGGGCATACTCCCTATGTACCTTTGATTGAGGATTATCAGTGGGTGATTATTTTTGTTTTCCTTTTGAAGCACTCGGCCTAATCCTCAAATTCAGCCATTGTTTAGTTCTCCTTATAATATTTTGGGTTACTGAATCTATATTTACATCTTCCTATCTTGACCATCTTATTGGGGAGAGGGGCTTCTTATCAATTCCTTGCTCCCTGTATGTTTGGTCTAATAATTCACCATCATCCCTCAATTCTTTAGGGAGATTTGTCTCTATTTTAAAATTTCTTATTTGTGGGACTGAGATCCTAGAATAATTTTTCTCTATAACTTCAAAACTATCTTGGAGGTTGGCCCAAAAGTATTCTAACCTTAGTTTATGCCCATCATAATCTTTTGGCATCATTTTCTTCAGTTTTCCATATAGATCATAATGTTCCTGAGCATAATTAAACTCTTTTAAATGTAAGTCCTGTAATTCTTGGTTGGTCACCTTAGCTACTTGAATTTTTGAACAAGAAAAATAACCAATTGAAACATAGAAATCGACATCGGTTTTGTGTTTTGAAGACAACAATGACCACAACCCAACCATCTGTCTTACATAATCCAAGAGTATCACTCAACCATTGCAATATCTATGCAGCAACATGGGATTCTCTATGAAGCCACTAACCCTTATGTATGTAGAACGTTGATTCTGGATGAACCAACATCCCCATTCCCTTATTATTGCCATTGCCTCTGGGATTATTCTGTAACCCTCATCACCTGTGAGCTTTATAATAATGGGGAAAAGGAAGGAATCATTTATCCTTTTAAAATGTATCTTTGTAGTGCTTAGAGGGAGTTGAGTATAATACTCCCATACTTTCTTCTTCCCCTCTTCATCGTTGAGTTGGCCTTTTGTTTGCAGCCTTGGAAACTTGCCTGCCCGAGCAGCTACCCAGATAACATAAGAAGTAAAGAAGAATTTCTTTGTTTTGTGCACATCAACCAATTGATTATGTATGTTATCCGATAATATTTGGGCCAAATCAAAATATTGTTTCCAAATCAAAATAGTAGTCATGTACTGAAACATCCAAGGGGTGAAAATGTTAGCAACCTAGCTTACCAAAGACCTTGCTCAACATGATAATTACGTCCCATTGCGGCTCCCTGAAATCAACCCTTAGAATGTCATTGGCCTTAAACCCTATCTTCCTCTTCTCTTCAATCTAGTATTCATTCATGTGTCTCTTGCAAGAGGCGGTATCTTTATCCCATACCTCTGCAGCTTCCTCCTCATTAGTCAACATCACTTCATCCCTTGAAGAAATACCAAATACAAAACCTAGCATAGCTGCTGACAAATCTATTATTGTTTTCCCTTTATCATTTGTGCACTTCCTAGTGTCTGCATTATATAACTATGCTATAGTCATAATAAATTTAGGAGCTTGAACATATTGTGGAAAGATGGTTGCCTCCACTAGCCTCGAGCTCTTGATCCTCCTATAAGGAGCATGTAACCTTGGCTTATTCAACCAAGTCTTGATATCTTCTAGTTCAATGTGCCCTACTTTGGTATCAGTCACCCACTTGATCTGGTCTTCCAATTTGGAAGCATAAGTTTGACCTTGGTAGAGGTACTTCATGGTTGTAGGTAGCTTACCCAATTCCTTAACTTTCTTGCTGGAGGTTGGGTCCATTTAATTTCTCTGATTTGCAAGAAAGAACAAAAAATTAGGCTATTACATAGTTAAAAACATCAATTTTATCACCCACTTTGGGACTCTAGGGTGGAAAACTCCTTCAAAAGCAATTAACTTTAAAACTCTGGGGTCCCAAGGTAAAGACAAGCTAAAATGACCAAGCTCGGAGCTTCGGGGTTCCGAGGTTCTGGGGTAGTTTATTTGAAAGCTCAAAAGGATGGTCCGAGACTCCAAGGTAGAAGGCATGGCCAAAGGGGAACAACCTCAAAACTCCGAGGTTCTGGGGTTGTGATGGGAAAAACACAAGACTTTGAGATTTCAAGGAACCAGGAATCTTGAACTTAGGGCACGCGAAAACACCAACATGCAAAATGAGAAACGACAAAAAATAAAAATAAAAATCTACACTAGAAAATAAGAAAACACAAGGAGGAAGATAAATGCACCAACCTGGAAGGACAAAACACGCGAAAGATTGATAACATGGAGGCATGAAGTTGGGAGATCAGAGCTAGAAAACTAGAAGGCTTAAATGCACAAATGAGCTTAGAAAATTTCATTCTCCCTATTTATACCCCCCAATAAGACGTCTGTACGATCACCTTAAACACTATTAGGATAACTGAAGGCCAATTGAGAGGGAGGGGGGGTGAATCAGTTATTAACAAATTATAAAACTTTATGCACACAAAACCTTTTACCAGAATAATAGATATATCAATTAAGCATAAACATAAACCAAATACCAAACATTCACAATACATAACACCAAGATTTGTACATGGAAAACCTACCCATAGTCAGATGATAATTTTTTAGTAAGTATGTGATTACAATAAGAGGGGCCTACACATGCAAGAAGGCCAACAACCTAGAGCCCACTACTCATCACATAAGAGCCTCACTGACTACAAAAGAAATCTAGACTATAATCTAGAAATAAGAATGAACTGCAAGAATAACATCTCCTATGCCTGAGTACAATTTTGGTTAAGCTCAATATTAGAGGTCTTAAACCTCCTACACAAACCCAATTCGATCACCTATGATCAACAAAAACCTCTGCATATGATTATAGCTTTATTCTCACAAAGATAATCCCATATCCCATGCCATATGATCTAAAAAGAGATCTTACATCATATATATGCCAACCCGGGAGCTAAACAATTAGGTCGGCCACCAAAAAGATAATACAATAAATCCACAATGTAAACCCGTAAACCAATGACAAACTAAGTTATCTTGAGACCGATTAACATTATCAAATCAATAAATCCAACCAGTAACGCATCGAGAGCACCCACCAACCGTTACATAAACAAGTCCATAACCTAGCAGAATAGAGCCGGACCTAAAATAGGTCATCATAAGACAAATCCAACACCACTAATAAACTAGAATACGAACATGATAACCATCAACATCCTAAAAAACCTTCTAGAAGCTGCACCAACACCACTTATCAGATTCATCAAAAGATATTCAATAAAACTCTACCAGTCAAACCCTTACCGATAACCAAAAGACTTACTAAAGAAAATGATAGCTTCCGGATCACCAATGTTAGGTCCCGGAGAGAACTGAGAGGGGGGGGGGGGGGGGTGAATCAATTGTCCAATAAATTCAACCAAAATTAACTTAAGAAAAACTTAATGCTTAATACCGGTAAACCAAACTTTATGTCGGTAGATAGTTTTATTAGTTAAGTGTAGTACCAGTAAAGATTAACGCATGAAATAGAAAGACAATAACATCCACAACACATAACACAAATATTTGTACATGGAAACCCTATAAGGGGAAAAACCACGGTGGGAAGCCTTACCCACAATCAAATGATACTACTGCAGATAGTATGTGTGTACAATATGGAGTCTGCACATGTAGAAAGGCCAGCTGCCTAGAGCTCACTGCTCAATCACAAAATGGGAGTCACACTAACTACAATTGTATGGTTAAATCCAATGATAATGTACTACTTAAAATAGCATCTTCATATGCTGGATTCAGTACTGGTTAAGTTCTAATTGCCTTCTCAAAAACCTTCCTTCAACCTTCAAATGATGTCTGCGTGTATAGCTCTGCTTATTTTTGCATATACCCTATTACAATCCTTTTCCTTATCACATATGAATCTCACAAATAAGATCTTACATTTATACCATAACCTATGACCAATTTGAATAGGTCAGCTCACTAAGAATATTATAATAAAATCAATTACAAATAAATCAATAAGCGATGCATCATGTCGGCTCAATGCATTTATAATAATAATAAATCATCTCCATAACGTGTCGTGCTGATTTGGAATAGATATGCTTGTCGGTGCATAACCTGGACCTATTTGCCGGTAACAACAAATATACAAACCTGAATAGACTAATAACCAAATCGCCAAAACCAAGTGATCAAATAATTTCTTCGACATAACCAGGTAGTTTCCAAGTCATTCCAAGTTTCGGTGAACAATATAACCTATCGGTGAACCAAATACAGGTGACTGTGCATAAGTCACTAACTTGCTGGTGAACATAACCAAAGATCTCCAAGTGCTGATAAGGTTGACAAGTGTTGACAAGTGTTGACATCAATGACAAAACCATATCAACATATTCAAAATACCAACAACCAAATCCTAAACCAACTGAAGGAGATACGCATCTGAACCACATGAATAACCAATCCAAACCATTACGAACAATCAGACCATACCGAAGAATACCAGAGACAAATCTCATGATCAACATCAAAGTCCATTCACTCTACCAGTTTCCAATAGACAACCAACAAATCTAGTGTTGACATCAATGACAAACATCAATGCAAAAAATAATCAATTCCACCAAATTTCCAACAATCTCCCCCTTTGGCATTGATGGCAACACTAGTTGTGAAAAACATCCAAGTGCCAAGAAATGCCAAACAAGTCTCCCCCAATGGAAGACAGCCAACAATATCCACAAAATGATATAGCAATGAAGCTCTTAACCAATAGACCAAACTCCACCTATGAAAGATATCTTTGTTAAACTTCGTTCTCCCCCTTTGACTGATATAACTGTTAAGATCTATTTTTCACATGAATATCTCTCCCCCTTTGACATCAATGCCAGAATTATGACATAAACATCAAAGAAAAATCAAAGAACCTCTGAACCACACAGCTGACTACTCTCCCTAAGTAGTAGCACCACACATCAATCCAGAATGAATAATAGCTTTGATAAGTGTGTTAGGTCCCGAAGACAACTAAGAAGGGGGGTGAATTAGTTGTCTAATAAATTCAAACCAAAATTAACTTAAGCAAAACTTAATGCTTAATGCCGGTAAACCAAACTTTATGCCGGTAGACAATTTTATCAGTTAATTGCAGTACTGGTAAAAATTAATGTATGAAACAGAAAGACAATACATCCACAACACATAACACAAATATTTGTATGTGGAAACCCTATAAGGGGAAAACCATGGTGGGACACCTTACCCACAATCAGATGATACTACTATAGATAGTATGTGTGTACAATATGGAGTCTGCACATGCAGAAAGGTCAGCTGCCTAGAGCTCACTGCTCAAACATAAAATGGGAGTCACAATGACTACAATTGGATGGTTAAATCCAATGATAATGTATTGCTCAAAATACCATCTTCATATGATAGACTTAGTACCAGTTTATCTCTGATTATCTTCTCAAAACCTTCCTTCAATCTTCAAATGATGTCTACATGTATAGCTCTATTTATTTTTCACATATACCTTGTTACAATCCTTTTTCCAATCCTATATCGATCTCACAAATGAGATGTTACATTTATACCATAACCTAAGACCAATTGAGTAGGTCAACTCACTAAATATATTACAATAAAATCAATTATAAATAAATCAATATGCGATATATGCTTGTTGGTGCATAACGTGGACCTATTTGCTAGTAACAACAAATATGCAAACCTGAATAGATCAATAACCAAATCGCCAAAACTAGGTGATCAAATAATGTCTTCGACATAACCAAGTAGTCTCCAAGTCATTCCAAGTGCTGGTGAACAATGTAACCTATCGGTGAACCAAATACCGGGGACTGTGCATAAATCACTGAACATGTCGGTGAACATAACCAAAGATCTCCAAGTGCTGATAAGGTTGACAAGTGTTGACATCAATGACAAAACCATATCAGCATATCCAAAATACCAACAATATTCCCCTTTGGCATTGATGGCAACACAAGATGGAAAAACCATCAATGTGCCAAAACAGATGCCAAAACCAAAAACCAACAATCTCCAAAAGAAATCATTAACCAGAAACCAAAATACATAATATCTCTCCCCTAGGAATAATCTCTCCCAAAAGATAATGTGTTTTTCCATAATATCTCTCTCCCTTTGACATCAAATGCTAGAGCTATACAAAAACCAAATACAAATACATAATACCAACTCATTACAAAATACCAACTACTCCCCCTGCGAAGTAGCTCTCCTCATCAAAGCCGGAATAAAATATTTCTTTATTAATTCTGCCAGTTGATGACAAACATCAACTGTCTAAGTCTCTATAGGTGGGGGTATAACTCCAAACTTCTCTTTGAGATATTCAAAAGTCTCCTTAGGCAAAGACTTAGTAAAAATATCTACAATCTACTCTTTAACATTCACATAAACCAATTTCACTTCTTTTGCTTCAACATTCTATTTCAGAAAATTGAATTTGATAGAAACATGTTTAGTCTTTGAGTGAAATACCGAGTTTTTAGATATATCAATTGCTGCCATATTATCACAATAAATAGTTATAGGTTCCTTGCATTTTACCTTTATGTCCTTCAACAATTGTTTAATCCATAATACTTGTGTGCAATTAGTTGTTGCTGCAACATATTCTGATTCTATTGTTGATAGTGATGTATAACTCTATTTCTTGCTCATCCATGAAATTAATCTGCTACCAAGAAAAAATACTCCGCTAGGTGGTGCTTTTTCTATCAGCTACACCTCCTACCCAATTTGCATCTGTGTATGCACATAAATCAAAATTTTCATCTCTAGGATACCATAAACCAAGATTTGTAGTGCTTTGTAAGCACCAAAAAATCCTTTTTACTGCTGATTCATGATTTTCTTTAGGATTACTCTAAAATCTTGAAATAATACATACTGTATTCATAATATCAAGTCTTTTTTGTGTCAAATATAGTAAACCTCCTATCATAGATTTGTATCTAGTCAGATTAACAGGTGTTGATTCATCCTTCAAAGATAATTTATCAGTTATAGTCATAGGTGTGCTTACTGGTTTAGAGTTTTCCTTGCCAAATTTCTTTAGTAATTCCTTCAAGTATTTAGATTGACATAAGAATATACCTTTATCAGTCTGTGAAATCTGCAATCCTAAAAATAATTTTATCTCTCCAATCATAGACATTTCAAATTCTTGCTGCATTTTATTAGAAAATTCTTTACACAATCCATCTTCTCCTCCAAAGATTATATCATCAACAAAAACTTCAATAACCAAGATGTCATCATTAGTCACTTTGTAGTATAGATTGCTGTCAGCATTACCTTTAGTAAAACCAATCTTCAAAAGATATTTGTCCAATCTAGCATACCAAGCTCTAGGAGCTTGCTTTAGTCCATATAAAGCTTTCCTTAACCTGCAAACCATATCTTTGTCATCTATCAAAGAAAATCCATCAAGCTGTTCAATATGAATTTCTTCTTCAAGATCTCCATTCAAAAATGCACATTTAACATCCATTCGATATACTTTATAGTTCTTGTGAGTTGCAAAGGCCAATAAAAGTCTAACTACCTCAATTATAGCTACCGGTGCAAAGGTTTAATTGTAATCAATTCCTTATTTTTGTGAATATCCCTTACACACTAATCTTGCTTTATTTCTGATTACCTTACCATTTTCAATAAGTTTATTTTTGAAAATCCATTTAGTTCCAGTTACATTTTTTTCTTTAGGTCGGGGAGCTAATGACCAAGTGTTATTCCTTTCAATTTGTTCCAATTCATCTTCCATAGCTTTAATCCAATATTTATCTTCACATGCTTCATTAATAGTTGTAGGTTCAATTTGAGAAATAAGACATACCTCTTCATTTGCCAATCTTCCTCTAGTCATAACTCCTTGAAATTTATTTCCAATTATCTGATCTTTAGAGTGGTTCAATCTTACATACCGGGGTGTTTTTACTTGTTGCTATTCTTCAGTGACTGTTGAATCCTCAGATGATGTCGGTGTAACTGGATCAAAATTCTGTACTGGTGTACTCATAGTAGGTTCATTTGTGATTATTTCTATTGTCGGTTCAGAGTCCCACTGACCTTGAATTTCATCTAAACTATTCATCTATCTTCACATTTACACTTTCAACAATTTTCCGCAATCTCTTGTTAAAACATCTATATGCCTTGCTCTTAGATGAATAACCAAGAAATATTCCTTCATCACTTCTAGGATCAAATTTGCCAATATAATCATCTCTTCTAATATAACATTTACTTCCAAATATTCTGAAATATTTAAGAGTAGGAGTAATACCAAACCATAGTTCATGAGGGGTCTTACCAGTTTCACCTTTAATGTGAACTTTGTTGAATGTATAAACTGTTGTATTTACCGCTTCTCTCCAATATATATGAGGTAGATTTTCTTTTGATATCATACCTCTAGCTACATCTAAGATAGTTTTGTTTTTCCTTTCCACAACTCCATTTTGCTGGGGTGTTTGGGGTGCTGATAACTGTCTTCTGATCCCATTCACTTCACAGAATGTATTAAATTCCTTAGATGTGAATTCACCTCCTTGATTTGATCTCAAACATTTGATTTTCTTACTAGTTTCATTCTCTACCATCACCTTGAATACTTTTAATTTCCCAAAAGATTCTGATTTCTCCCTGAGAAAAGTAACCCAACACATTCTAGAATAGTCATCAATGATTAGCATAAAATACCTATCTCCTTGTAAACTTCTAGTTCTTGCTAGACCACAAAAATCAGTATGAATTAAATCAAGAACATTGTTAGATTTCTCTATAATACTCTTGAAAGTTGCTCTAACTTTCTTTCCAAATTGACATTCCTTACATATCAGATTGTGAGGTTTAACAATCTTATGTAAATCTCTTACTACCTTAGTTGTACTAATTTTCACAATGCAATCAAAATTTACATGACAAAGTCTCTTATGCCATAACCAACTTTCATCAATATGAGCAATCAAACATGCTTTCTCATTGTTATTCAAATGAAAGATATTACCTATAGTCTAATTACCAGTTGCAATTTCTAAACTAGTTCTGTTTAAGATTTTGCATTTACCATTCTTTAATTGTAACTGAAATCCTTTCTCAACTAATTGACCAACACTCAAAAGATTATGCTTAAAAGCTTCAACATAGTAAACATTATCATTATTTTTCTTACCATCAAAAGATATAGTTCCTTTTCCTTTGATCAAACAAGCTTTATCATCTCCAAATCTCACTAGACCTCCATTGTAATCCTGAAAGGTTAAGAATTTACTCTTAGCACTAGTCATGTGATGTGAACATCCCGAATCAATAATCTGTTCATCCTTATCTTCAATTTTAGCTGCCAGGGCCTGCTCTACCGGTTGAACAGTAGGTGTCGGTTGATCTTCTATTATAGCAACAAAAGCCCATCCATTGTCTACCGGATCCTCATCAGAATCATCAGTGACTCCTTCATCAGCATAATAACAAGATTTGTCTCTATTCTTCTTAAACTTGTATCTTTGATAATCAGGGTTAGGCTTATATGTTCTTTTAGCTTCTTTTATTAATCTTGCATGTCTATCAGGACACCTAGAAGCCATATGACCAATTTTATTGAAGATAAAACATTTAAAGGTTGCTTTACCTTCATACTTACTTCCTACTAGACCTTTAGGCATTTTCCTTGCAAATAGTGCTTCAAGCTCTTCCAGTTATTCATTCTCCTTCCTAATTTCTTCAAGTTCTGTTGCATAAAAGGATTTCCAATCAGATTTCTCAGATGATGATGATGATGCTACAGATGATGATGATGCTTTCAAAGCTAGATTTATCTTAATAGTAGCAACAAGACCAAATTCCTCAAGTTCAAAAGATGAAAGTTTTCCAATCAAAGTGTCTCTAGATACTGATGCATTAGGCATTGTTCTTAATTCATTTATAGCAGTAACTTTCATTTTATATATCGATGGCAAAACTCTTAAAATTTTAGAAACAATCTCATCTTCACTTAAGGTTTCTCCACAACATGGTATACCCAAAACAATTTCATTTACTCTTTCCATAAAAGTAGAAATTCTTTCATCTTCTTCCATTTTCAGATTTTCATACTTGACTCGGAAGCATTCAAGTCTTGCAATTTTGACTGTGGAATCTCCTTCATTCAATATTTCTAATTTTTCCCAAATGGCTTTAGAAGTAGATCTATTTGATAATTCCATGATTTGTTGATCTGACAATGCGCTCAAAAGTGCTTCTCTTGCTTTGCAATCATTTTCCTCATCTTTAGCCAAGTTTGGTTGATCAGGTTGACCTTGAGTAGGAGTAGTATAACCATTCTTTGTAACATCCCATATGTCCTTTCCAATGCAATTTAAATGTGTCTCCATCCTGATCTTCTATATGCCATAGTTAGTTCCATCAAGTTTAGGACTGTCCTTCCTGAAATAGTTAGAAGACATTGGATCTCCTCAAGCTATTAAACTTCCACAAAAGGAGGATTAGGCTCTGATACCAATTCTTAGGTCCCGGAGACAACTGAGAGGGGGGGGGGTGAATCATTTGTCTAATAAATTCAAACCAAAATTAACTTAACCAAAACTTAATGCTTAATGTCGGTAAACCAAAATTTATGTCGGTAGAGAGTTTTATCAGTTAATTGCAGTACCGATAAAGATTAATACATGAAACAAAAAGACAATAACATCCACAACACATAACCTAAATATTTGTATGTGGAAACCCTGTAAGGGGAAAAATCATGTTGGGACACCTTTCCCACAATCAGATGATACTACTGTAGATAGTATGTGTATACAATATGGAGTCTGCACATGCAGAAAGGCTAGCTGCCTAGAGCTCACTGCTCAAACACAAAATAGGAGTCACACTGACTACAATTGGATGGTTAAATCCAATGATAATGTACTGCTCAAAATAACATCTTCATATGTTGGATTCAGTACCAGTTTAGCTCTAATTATCTTCTCAAAACCTTCCTTCAATCTTCAAATGATGTGTGCATGTATAGCTCTGGTTATTTTTCGCATATACCTTGTTACAATCCTTTTTCTAATCCTATATTGATCTCACAAATGAGATCTTACATTTATACCATAACCTAAGACCAATTGAGTAGGTCAGCTCACTAAAGATATTACAATAAAATCAATTATAAATAAATCAATATGAGATATATGCTTGCCGGTGCATAACATGGACCTATTTGCCAGTAACAACAAATATGCAAACTCAAATAGATCAATAACCAAATCGCCAAAACCAGGTGATCAAATAATGCCTTTGACATAACCAATTAGTCTCCAAGTCATTCCAAGTGCTGGTGAACAATGTAGCCTACTGGTGAACCAAATACCGGTGACTATGCATAAATCACTAAACATGTTGGTGAACATAACCAAAGATCTCCAAGTGCTGATAAGGTTGACAAGTGTTGACAAGTGTTGACATCAATGACAAAACCATATCAACATATCCAAAATACCAACAAAGTGCATACCAGACTAATGCCAATTGTTGGCAGTAATATTGTACATACGGGAATAAACAGTAATTAATTAGGAAGTAATTTGTTAGTAATGTAACTGAGGGTTGGTAGTTATGGGTGCGACGGTTGTCCCTCGCACCCCCTCGACACCTTTATATACCATGTAATGTAACTTGATAGGAACACGATTATGAATGGAAATGGTATCTTTTCTATTGGGTTAATATTATTATCTGGTATTTATGGCATTACTATTTCTCGTTAAGTATTCTTTCTGTATGTCTTAAATTGTTTGCCTACAAGGTAAAAATCTTGTGTTGTTGCCAAATTAAACTTGGAATGATGACAACATACTACATGGAATGACAATAATGGGGCAACCAGTGAGCGAGGGGACAAGTAGCAATCTTGAGGAAGAGCCGATGGAGTTATTTGAAGGAGAGGGAGCACTAACAAGGGATTTCGCCTGCATCCTATAGGCATCCATTGAAACTTACGTACCAAGGGAGGCCACGACCGAGGACATTCCTGAGAGCATAGTGTGGAGTGCCCTTGGCATAAGTACAGTCGTAAACTGATTGATGAGGAACTTGCCTAGCTTGTTGGCACAGGCATTCCTTGCTCTCCAAACTCGTTGGGAAGAAACCTACTACAAGACCTGTCAACAATAAATTTTGCATCAATTTGAAGAAAGGAGTTGAAGAGAGGAGGAGGAACGTGACGAAAGCTGACAATGAACTTTAACCCCATGAGAAGAAGGAATTGATGCCTGTGACGATGAACAAGGATAGAAACCGTGTGTCGAAGGGACATGAAGAAGATGCACTTGAGGTAGCCATGAGGATGCTAAGGTTTGAACAACAAGAAGAACATCATCAAGGATTGAAGAAACTTGTTGAAGAAAGTGCAACTGGCAAGGATGGCTTGGATGCTGAGGACCAAGTTTCAGTACTAATAGAAACCACCAAAAAGCATTTGGGGGACCTTTCCCTGACATTGGAAGAGATTGGTAATAAAAGTACAGTAGAGCCGTACACACCATACTAAGGTTTTGAGACCAGGAGGGAAGAGGAGACAAAGACCAAAAAATAGAGAGGTGGAGGATACTAGTGCAACCAAAGGTGTCAGAAGGACACAAGGTCACTGTAGTAGAAGCAATCTGTTCAGTTTAGGCTCATCACACCCTAGTAGTCAGAGCAACTTGGTGGGACCCAATGTACCAAATATCGATGGAGTACCTTCTGGATGACTAGAGTTTGTAGGAGTTCCTAGAGGGTTGAGTTCAAGTTCTAGAGGGTAGATTGGGCCACTGCCAAGGAGAGTGATGGGGAATTGGCAAAAATTGCCTAAGTTCAATGGAGACAGGAAAGAAGACCCAGTACAACATTATCATACATGTGAAACAATCTGGTCAGTCAATGGCATGACCAACATGGCGGAATGGGTGGTGCAATTCCCCACCACCCTATGAGGGGTAGCCATCGATTGGTACTCTGATGCTGATAAAACAAAGCTAGCAACTTGGGATGAATTACATAAATCCTTCGAAACAAAGTTTCAACTTCTTAGAGATAACAATGAAATCGTGGCTGAAATCCTGAGTACCAAGCAAGGGAAAAGAGAGACCATCCGAGAATATAATCGATGCTTGAAGGAATTGCTATGAAAAATGGACAACTAACCTGATGATGGATTAAAGAAAAGGTGGTTTGTGGAGGGTTTGAAATCATCCCTCAGGATGAAAACAAAAATTCTGCCACCCACCTCCTACGAAGTTGCCTATAACCAGGTAATGGACCTGGAAAGTGAAGGAAAGACATCCATGAAGAAGAAAGACAAATCCTCTGGGGAGGAGGACTCCTCTGAGGGTAGTAGAAGCAATGAGGGGTCGAGCAAGAAGGTCGAAGCCCTCCAAAAGGATTTGCATCACATGATGAAAGAATTCAAAAGTATGAAGGGAATCACTAACAAGAATGAGGAAGTGTGGTGCACAAAGTGTAATGAGGAAGGTTATACAAAAGGCTCCTGTCCTAAAAAGGCCTTCTACGACATTTGCCAAGTGTTAGGACACTCCACCAAAGAATGTCCTTACAACATGAAGACATGAGGGAATCAGGTGCTCTTCACCTAGGAGTAGTCATCATCCTCCGCTACAGCGAGCACATCCTAGCCTCAAGCCAACACCACAACATCATCTAGCAGTTACAGGGGTAATCAAAGGGGAGAAAGATGCAACAATAATAATAACAATAACCGAAGTCAAATGTAGTATGATTCCAAAGGATGACTGATGGTTCAATGTCGGGCCTACAAACAATGGGGATACTTTGCGAGGGATTGCCAGAAAGAGGAAACACCGCAGAACTTGTGTAAATGGTGTGGTCTTGGAGACCACGATGACACAAATTTCCCCAAGCCATGGGTTAATCTTCTCAATATTGAGAAAACTAGTGATAAAGAAGTACTGGAAATCACCCATGCTTAGACCAAGAAGGCTAGTTATCTCGATCCCCGTATAGAGAAGGAGAGATTACGAAAGGAAAAGGCTGACATTGAGCAGGAGATGACGACATAATAACAAAAGAATGCAGAGGTGGTGAGTCTTATTGGGCAAGTCTTGCAAATGGAGGTGCCGATAAGAGTGAAGGACCTTCTGGATACAATGCCACAACTGAGGATTGCCATTTTCAGTACTGTACAAAGCACCACACACACTTTTAGGTGTGACCTAGACGGAAGTCCCAGTCAACCCTTCTGTTGATCTAATGTTTTTGGCCTTAAATAGTGGTTGACATCCTGCGGTAGTGGAAATGGGAATCCTTGGGGCTATCCTCAAGGACAACATCATAGACAGAGGTTTTGGGGTGAATGTGCTATCGGAGGATACATGGAAGAATCTCAGGAAGCCAACACTATGGCCACCCACATTCAATTTGGTGGGAGCAAACCAACATGGTATCAAGACACTCAATACCCTGATGGCCTAGCCTGTGACCATTGGCACACAACCCTTGTTAGTGGATTTTTTGGTAATTCTACTTAAAAAGAAGGGCTATGATGCCATCTTAGGGAGAGGGTGGTTGGTCATTGCAAAAGTGAACCACAATTGGAAGAAGAACACCCTTTCCATGGAGAAAGGGGGGTGTAAGTACATTATTGATTTGAGGACCAAGGTCGTCAATGAGGAGCTTGCATCATCTGACTCTGACTCAGAGGGTGATAAGTTGAGACTTTGTCATGTTTTTATCATCAAAACTCTTAGGTTTTTGACATCTTTTGGTTTGCATAATAGTAGTGAAGTATTGTAAATTGACTATATGTATTCCATGTGTTAAACCTGAACTTATGAAATCATGTTTGAAATTTGCCGGTCTATTCCTGTAGCCAAGTGATTTGATCCTGTTGCTATGTAGATTATTTAGGGTAATGTCATATGTGAATTAATGAATGTATTAATTAAATAAAATATGTATGCATGTCCTTGTATGTTGTTTTTGTTCTAGTGCAGATAATAAATGATGTCGCAGTGGATATTCTCCTTTCACACTTGAAGAAGGAAGAATCACTTAAGAAATAAAAGGAGATCAAACTAAAGAGGAGCTGAGCAAGTGCAAAGTATGGTATGAGCAGAGCAGCTAGGCAGCACTACATAAGTTTAACTCTAGTGGGCATTGAGTTTGCAAAATATCGCTACGACATGCAAAGACTATGGTTTGGTTTAGATCCACATTTCCTACAACCAAGCTCTAGTTATCTTCTTCATCAGTCAATCATCCATCTCTTCTTCTGGGCGTGATTTGAGTTGTCCATTGTAGTTGATCTTTGCTTTATAATAAGCTCTTCCTTTTTCTTAGAGGTTAAACAAAATAGAAAGGAATAGAGAAAACAATTTTGATAAGCATTCTGGAGTTTTTCTTTTAGAACATGTAATCATTTTTAGGAAGCAATGAATGAAAGATATGTTGTTCTGATTTGTTAAAAGTATTTTTTTGGAAGCTTGATATCACTCATCCAAGGGGGTGCACTTGGTGAATGATCCTGTGTTTATGCTCATTGAAATGAGTTCTTCTTTAGTTGTAGTAGAAGTTCATGCCTTGACTGTTCCTATAGCCACTGGAAATAGATCCAAAGACTATTCCTGTAGCCAAGCCAGAACAGAGTGATTTCTGTTATTTATACTAGATCATTCCAGCATTGTTTTTATAAGTTTTCCTATAGGATTCTATGATTTCCATTCTTGCCTTTCCTTTCCGCATAATGTTAGTTACTACAGCAATGCAAAATAGCCATTGAAGGAGCTTAGTGCATATATAGTGCATACCCATTTCAAGTTTTACGTCCTTGGGTTGATAACTAAATGAACACTAGCCATGAAAATAGTAACTTTACCAGATGAATGTCCAAACTTTGGGGTGAGATTTCAATTAGAGTTATTATTATTATAGTTGGGGTAGACATTTTAGGCTAGGTTGTAGGGGATTATTGATAAACAACAAAAAGAAATTGAAAAGAGAGATAACAGAATTGAGGAATTAGAGGCTAAGGTAGAAATAATTTATGGTATGGTTCCTGAGTTGATGCAGTGTAGGGAACCTCCAAGAGTTTATGCAGTACATTTAAAAGAGCGATATCTAAACTTTAAACTAAACTACATTGTTAGGGACCTTAATCCCTCTTTAGAAACACGTGAAGAATTCTTTTATGCTTACCAAACTTCTCCACCTACTATGAAGAATTTGCTATGTGAATTATACTTCCATAACTATGTTGTACCCTCAAACAAGAAGTGGAACCCTTTATTGTATATTGGGGATATCCATATCAAAGCTTTAATGTCATGGATCCAAAATGAGATTATAATGGGGCCACAAGCCAAGGAGTATGAAAAATTAGAGCTTGACCGTCCATTACCATTAAGAAGGGAATCAGAAGCACCAAGAGTTCTTTATTATGATTGGTAGAAGTTACTGGTAAGAGATGATGTAAGAAAATTAGTGCTTCCAATGAGAGAGGAATTCTATACAGCATATGAGCATTTGGTTCAGACTGACAAGACAACTACAATAGAAGAGTTAACTTAGCGCTGGAATAATCTACCAGAATAGTTAAAATAGGGAGAACCTTATTCACTACAAAATTTTCATCCAGCCATGCAAAGAGCCCCTAGATACATATAGTTAGGTAGGGAGAAAGCCAACAACTGGCTACCATTGATCTTTCAACCTCCAATCCTTATGTGGCCACTTTTGGCATGTCAGCCTATAGAGAAAAATTATGATGCAGTCATAGAAGAAACAGCTAGATGGTCCAGGCTGGAAAAAATGAAAGGATTTTATTGGAACTTGGCTTCAGGGGGGACAGGTCAGGGCATCGTTGGTAACTTAATTTTTTTTTTGCTGTAGGATTAGCAAACTCTTAAAGTTGGGGGGCATGATAAGTTGAGACTTTGTCATGTTTTTTATCATCAAAACTCTTAGGTTTTTGACATCTTTTGGTTTGCATAATAGTAGTGAAGTATTGTAAATTGATTATATGTATTCCATGTATTAAACCTGAACTTATGAAATCATGTTTGAACTTTTCCGGTCTATTCCTGTAGCCATGCCATTCATTCCTGCAACCAAGTGATTTGTTCCTGTTGCTATGCGGATTATTTAGG
This sequence comes from Cryptomeria japonica, assembly GCF_030272615.1. Lineage (NCBI taxonomy): Eukaryota > Viridiplantae > Streptophyta > Pinopsida > Cupressales > Cupressaceae > Cryptomeria > Cryptomeria japonica. Next base: position 63,603,597 of record NC_081414.1, on the reverse strand, counting down.
CTAATGTCATATGTGAATTAATGAATGTATTAATTAAATAAAAAATGTATGCATGTCCTTGTATGTTGTTTTTGTTGTAGTGAAGATAATAAATGATGTCATAGTGGATATTCTCCTTTTGTGCCTGAAGAAGGAAGAATCACGTAAGAAATAATTGGAGATCAAAATAAAGAGGAGCCGAGTGAGCGCAAGGTACGACATGAGAAGAGCAGCCAAGCATCACTACAGAAGTTTAACTCTAGTGAGCATTGAGTTCGCAAAATATCACCTCAACATACAAAGACTGTGGTTTGGTTTAGATCCATGTTTCCTACAGCCAAGCTCTAGTTATCTTCTTCATCAGTCAATCATCCACCTCTTCTTCTCGGCATGATTTGAGTTGTCCATTGTAGTTGATCTTTTCTTTATAATAAGCTCTTCCTTTTTCTTAGAGGTTAGATAGAATAGAAAGGAATAGAGTAGAGAATTTTGATAAGCATTCTAGAGTTTTTCCTTTAGAACATGTAATCATTTTCAGGAAGCAATGAATGAAAGATATGTTGTTCTGATCTATTAAAAGTATTTTTTTGGAAGCTTGATATCACTCATTCAAGGGGGCCCAATTGGTGAATGATCCTATGTTTATGCTTATTGAAATTAGTTCTTCTTTAGTTGTAGTAGAAGTTCATGCCTTGACTGTTCCTGCAGCCACTGGAAATAGATCCAATGACTATTCCTGTAGCCAAGCCACAACATAGTGATTTTAGTTATTTATACTAGATCATTCTAGCATTATTTTTATAAGATTTCCTGTATCCTTCTATGATTTCCATTCTTTCCTTTCCTTTCCACATAATGTTAGTTACTACAACAATGCAAAATAGCCATTGAAGGAGCTTAGTGCATATATAGTGTAGACCCATTTCAAGTTTTACATCCCTGGGTTGATAACTAAATGAACACTAGCCATGAAAATAGTAATTTTACCAGATGAATGTCCAAACTTCAGGTTGAGATTTCAATTAGAGTTATTATTATTATAGTTGGGGTAGATAGAGGGCTCAAACATATGGGAGTGGGATTCCTACAAAGACAAGGATGAGATGGAACCAAATAATGAAGGAGTGCTTGAACTTGAGGGCTGCTTGAAAGATGACATTTGCTCATCGAATGGACTCTTCCATTCATAGATGGAGGATTATGAGTTGTTCCAATGCAACATACTCCAGATAGAGGAATCGGATGAGAAAGTTGTGTTTACATCTAAGTATGGAGAATACAAAGAAGGGGAGGCTCGTGTGGATGAAGCTCTAGCACATCAGTTTGAGAAGGACAAACCTATCAAGTATGAGGAGTCCAAGTTAAAGGTGACCAATCTGGGAATAAAGGAAGCCCCTAAAAACATATGTTGAACACAGAATACCATTGAGAGGGGGGTGAATCAATGGTTCCTAAGATTTTCTTTTGTCTAATCTAACTTTAGAATATTAGTTATTCACTTAACCACTAAATAGTCATACCGATAATACAAGAGAGAAATCCAAAGAGATCATTCACACACAAGTATCTCACAACACCAGATTTACGAGGAAAACCCAATATGGGAAAAACCTCAGTGAGAAATGCTGCTGGAGACTACTACTCCAATCTAGCCTCATAGGTAAAACACTGACTTACAAAGATTTTGGGCACCAACCCCTACACCAAGCTTCAACTTGGTGATGTATATTAAAATACTATTTGAATACAATTAAGGCTTCTTATTGCAAATGAATTCTGTAACTCTTTGATCAAATAACACTCTATTGGCTGATAGTCTTTTCTCCTCCACTGAAACTCACACTATCGGTTGTGGAATTACTCTCTATTTCTCAACCTCTATTATCTTTCTCTCCCTCTAGCACACAATCTCTCAATACACTGGATCACACTAGGATGCTGCTTGCTTTGCCACGCCTTACCTATTAGGCTCAACTGCAAGACTACAAAACTACTGGTAGAATCCTCTTACCGATATGCTTGCTAAAGAACACTGCAAATTTCTTAGAATTCTTTCTAAGGCTCACAATTATTTTCTTTTCTTACTCTCTCTACACTTCTCCTCTTTTGCAGCATCATATTTTTTTGTTTTTAGCTCTCATTTCTTATATGGTGATTTCCTGCCAGAACGTGATTCAAAAACTTAAGCGGTTAGGGTTTCCTCTTTTCGACACAATCTTCATGAGATCCAATCCTTCCTATCTCAGATCGATCACCTGTCCTAGAAGGATGCACATGGATACAGTTTCCATTATCCAATGCACATTTTCTAGAAAAGGCAATCTTGAAGCAAATCATCTGTCACAAAATCAGTTGACACATAAAGCACATCAAAAGTTTTCTTTTTGAGGACTTCTTGAATCGGACTTCCCTTGCATATATTCAAGTGCCAACTACTCTCTGATCTTCCTTTGTCATTCCTTCTTCCTTGATCTGCAATCAATCAGATACAATCCCATGATTTGTGGCTCCTCCATTAATGGCAATTATCTATTTCATCAATCCTGCCGATGAGGCTTCACCAATCACAACATGTTTACCACCTTTGCTTCATATGGCGTCACAACAATCAAGACATGGCCCATCAACACATAGTTGGTCCAGAAAAAATATACTAGTACAACTCTTTGCTGATAGAGCTTTCTTCTTCTATAAACTGGTAGAGCATTCTATACCGGTAATAGCTCATCACTTCCAGTGGTGTGAGACTACCGGAAGGTCTTCATTCTTTATGCTCACCCTTATGTGAGTATTCATCATGCTGGTTGACATCAATGACAACTTAGTGCCAAATTGCCAACAATCTCCCCTTTTGGAATTGATTTCAACTTCTAGTGAGATACTCCATACCAGTACATTTCCCCCCCTTTGAAACATTGAGAAAGGTAGTTGTGCACTCCCCCTTTAACCACTATCAGTTCCCCTTGAGCCACATAAAACCTACCTAGGCAGATGACACAACTCCCAACTTATGTCGGAAGTACTCAAAAGTGCTTACCGATAATGGTTTGGTGAAAATGTTTGCTACTTGTTTACCAGTAGGAACATAATCCATCCTTACCTCCTATTCTTCAACCTTCTCTCTCAGAAAATGATATTTGATAGCAATGTGATTTGTTCTGGAATGCATGATAGGATTTTTTGCTATGTTGATTGCACTTGAATTGTCACACCAAATGAGAATAGGATCAATGATGTATATCTTTGAGAGTCCGCTTCATCCAAAACACCTAAGAGAAACATGTAGCAACAACAATGTACTGAGCTTTAGTAGTGGATAGAGAGACTGAGTCCTACTTCTTGCTATGCCAAGAGACCAACCGGTCACCAAGAAAGAATGCAATACCACTTGTGCTCTTTCTATCATCAATGCATCATTCCCAATCAACATCAGTGTATGCTTCCAAGACAAAATCTCCCTATTTAGGATACCACAAACCATAGCTTAGTGTTCCTTGTAGGTACCTAAAATTTTTGCTAACAACATTCATGTGTGACTGATTTGGGACAACATGGAATCTGGCCACCATGCACATTGCTTGAACTATATTTGGTCTTGAAGCAGTAAGATATAGTAGACTTCTTATCATGGATCTGTGCAGAGTTTGATCCACCACCAATGATTCATCATTCTTGCTTAATTTTTTGCCAGTCACCATGGGGGTACTTACCGATTTACAATCTTCTAGTTGGAATTTATTCAACATCTCCTTTGCATACTTGATATGAGAGATAAAGATTCCTTTATCTTGTTGTAATATCTGCAAACCAAGTAAGTCAATTCACCAAGCATTGACATCTCAAATTCTAACTGCACCTGATCATCAAACACTTTGTAGAGGGTATCCTTGTTGCCTCCAAAGATTATGTCACCGGATGAATAAAAACTATGCTGCAAGAGTGACTGAGGAAATAGAAAAAATGCTAGACATTGGCATCATTTTTCGGGTCCAAACCAGTGAATGGGTGTCTCCGATTGTTATTTCCTTAAAGAAAGAGGCTAATAAAATCCGGATCTGTGTCAACTTTCAGTGCTTGAATGCAGTCACCATAAAGGACCCTTTTCCTATTCCTTTCACGAATAGCATACTGGAAGAGGTAGCCAAACATGTAATGTATACCTTCATGGATGGTTTTTTAGGATACAATCAGATATCCATCACCGAGGAGGATAAGATCAAGAGAATCTTCATGGTGGAGGAAGATGTGTATGCATATAACCAGATTCCATTATGTCTATGCAACACGCCTGCAACTTTTTAGAGGATCATCCTGCACATCTTTGATAAGATGTCTGTAGGAAACTTTAAGACTTTCCTTGATGATTGGTCAATTTACAGTGGAAAAGACACACATCTGATAGCCCTAAGAGAATTCATGGAGAGATGTCAGAGGGTAAGGTTGGCACTCAACCCTAAGAAGTGCAGATTTATGGTGCTGCAAGGCAAATTATTGGGACACATTATTTGTAAAGCAGGGCTAAAGGAAGACCCTGATAAGATCCAAGTGATCTTGGAGATGGAGTCATGCACACATGTCATTGGGGTAAAATCCTCCTTGGGTCATATTGGTTACTATAGTCACATAAATCTGTCCACTTAATTAAATGAATACTTAGTATTTATTTGATTATTTAACCATCAATTAATAATTAATTAAATTAATATTTAATTAATTCATCTTAACCCTCTTCTCCTATTAATTAAATAAATTATTCAATTTATTTGATTTAATTCACTTAACAAAATATGTCCACTTAATTAAATAAATAAATCATATTTATTTAATTAAATATTCTCTCACATTTAAATAAATAAATATTTATTTAAATCCCCCAAAATCCCACCTCTCACATTTAAATAAATAAATCATTTATTTAAATCACCTTTATCCTCCACCCACTTGTATTTTCCTACAAATGCAAGTTGCACATTTAAATAAATTAACATTTATTTAAATCACCTTTATCCTCTACCCACTTGCATTTCCTACAAATGCAAGTTGCACAATTATTTTAAATAAATTATTTATTTAAATCACCTTTATCCTCCACCCACTTGTATTTTCCTACAAAAGCAAGTTGCACAACTATTTTAAATAAATTATTTATTTAAAATCCTATTTATCCTCACCCACTTGAAACCTTTAATGGTTTCCCTTAAAGTCTTCAAACTTGATGGCTTTAAAGTCTTCAAACTTGATGGCTTCCTTCTATAGTCTTCTTAAGCCTTTAATGGTTTCCCTTAAAGTCTTCAAACTTAATGGCTTCCCTTAAAGTCTTCTTAAGACTCCAAAGTCTTTGAAAAGCAATTAATGCTTTGTGTGTTCAACAAATTAACCTCTAAAGTCTTCCAAACCACTTATGGCTCTTACATGACCATTAATGGTTAATTCCACTTGCAGCCATGGTTAAGGACTTTGACCCCTAACTTAACCCTCATGTAACCCATGTGTCTCTTCAAAGCATTTATTTCTTTGACTAGGGTAACCATCATGTCCCCTCAAGCATTTAATGCTCCTTATCTCTCCTCTCAAGCCTCCTCATGGCGACACTTGTCAACATGGGATTGGGTTGAAAGTCTCACATGGATTGAATATCTTTCAATCCTAACCCTTGTTAAGATTACTCAATCTTAACCCTTCATTTCCCCATTTCTTCTATAAATAGAACCCTTCTCCTCAAGCAAAAAGGAAGAATTAGAGTATTGTTGTTATATTGGCATTAGCATAGAGCTTTCTCATAGCATCACTATCTACAATTGCATAGAATTTGCTTATCATATTCAACTATCTTGAACCTCCATATGGCATCCATGGCTAGTGCTAAAAGTTGAGAGCTACACTCATTTGGGACTTGGAGAGGAGAGGAACAAGGGAGGAGCAACTATGAGCATCTTGATTAGCTATTTTATTCTATGTTTATATGCTTTCTATTTCATGCTTAATATCTCTCTTGATATGCCTGTTTAGGATAATCTTTTGTTGCTAACACTAACGTTTGTTTCTTGTGCTCTTGTGTGTGTTGCCATCAAACAGATTTTCTAATCCTTTTTGCAGAGCATCATTTGGTGAACCCGACGTGAATCAAAGAGCAATCATTTTGAAGACTACTAACTTTTGAATGTTTTAATTGAGACACAGGTCATTCTCTTGCGTTTTTGTTCTCAATTTAGCACCTTCGCAAATTGATACTTTAGCGCTATTGTCTATATTGTTTCTCTTTCGTGTTAAATAGCACTTCTGTTTTCACACAGAGTAGAGCTATTGTAACAAAGAGTTGTAAGAAAATTCCTTGTAACCGAAAACCAAAAATTTTAGGCTTGTAGAAGCCCACCAAAACATGTGGATTTTTCTAACTAATTATCTTTTGTGCAGGTTTTAACTAACCCCTACAATAGGATTTTTTAGCAATTTTAGCTTAGGAAATAAATTTGTTCATATTTCTAACTTCGTCTTTCAAGTTAGGATAAAATAAATTCATTTTCCTTTTGGGTTAAAATCAACTACACATTCATTTGGATTTTTAAAAAGAACCACATCTTTCGTTTAGAGCTCTAAAATGAATCACATTTGTTCAAAGTTAAAAAGAATCACAAAAACAAACACGCAAATTTATTTTTTTGCAAAGTTAGGAACAAATTCTCTTGGTGCTTAAAATCAACAAGGCAAATTTTATTTCTTGCATCAAGCTAAAACTCACAATCCACACTTCCATTTTTGGTGCAAATAAAATTCACAATCAACTTGTCTCATTTTTATAGCAATTTTACTTCATGCAAACATATTTTTCATTAAGTTAACTAGGATTTTCAAATTCTAGTTTACTCAAACAATTGCCTTTGAAAATTAAAAAGAACACCATGATTGTTGGAGCAACATCTCCAAATAGATAGAAAATTTTTGCGATGACAAGTTAAAAGGAACAAGTGAATTTTGTGTTTGGCACACTTGTGCAAAAGAGTTGGTTGAGTGGTCCTACTTCTAACACACACTATCCTCTCCCTTGGCTCTCGTGGTCCTAGGTGCAAGAGAAAAGTGTTAGTAACACTCAAAATTTTTATCTTTTTAAAAGAGGCCTACCAAGGGATCGATACTCTTGGGAATGACCTCGAGCGGTAAATCCTTCGAGCCGCTATAGAAATCAGGTGAGAGCGAAAGCTGTAGCCTTGGGTATAGTTGTTCCTACTGTGTAACTGGCCGAAAGGACAAATGGGCCCCACCACTAGTTACAAGGCTCTTAAGTGAGTCACTACAGAATGAACTTATGTCCAAAAACATCAAACATGACTAAACACCTTTAAGTAGTAGCCCACCCATTCTATTGATTGAGGATATTTGCGATATAATTTAGTGCAAGAGCATAGATGGTTTTTCTCCCAAGATACTCACCATACATATTTCCTTGAGTAGAAACATAGCTTTTTGAAAAGTCACTTGTGGCTTGATAAAAGTGGTGACTCCCCCATCATAGGGATCATCTATTTGTTATGCTCATGCAAGACTTAGTATATCACATCCTTACCTGCCACGACAGGATTCATAAGGTATGTAGTACCAAAGTCGAAGAAATATCAAGATGTGGGCTAAATTTATCACAACTGGCCATTTGACTTTAGGGATAAAAAGTGTTTGAAGTGTGTTCGTTTTATAGACCAAGTGCAAATTGAGCCGACTTCAGGCTTTGGAAATACACCTTAAAATACATCTAAAGGAAGGGTCATATACAAGTCCAAGGATTGGGTTAATCTAGACCCATACTCATTTGTGCCTTTTAGGCAACATTCTTGTGTTTGTGTGCTTGCTTTGTTTTCTTGTCAAAGAAAAATCAGAAAATCAATCCCAAAAACAAAGTATTCATCCAGCCAAACATCTGTCAAAACAACCAAAAACATCAAAAACAAGGTACAAACAACAAAGAGTCAAATTTTATGACCATTCTTCACATCTTGCTAAAGAAGAAGCGTCATCAGAATATCAACTTGAAAAGAAGACCATTAAGCTCAAAGGCTTTGATCAAAAGGAGAAAATTCTTCTATATAAATAGACAAATCTTTGTCTCACATAGAGTCTTTCTGCATCACATGTGTCTCTACCTTCAAGGCAAAACAAACAAATTTGATTTCGAATCATTGAACCACAGAGCTTTTATGTAATATAGAGCTCTGAGTTATCACAAAAACCAAGGAGGAAAGATTAATCCCAACTTCTTCCCAAATGTCTGTATCACATACAACACAGCTCGAGAAATACCAACAACACCCGAAAGGGAAGAGATAGAGTTTATCCCATTTGTAACATAAAGTTTTTATTGAAGTTGAAAACATTTTCATCCATCCTCTCACTCATACATCATCACTTCATCATCAATCCGTCCCAACTCTCAAAACATTAAGAGGTTCTTGTCCCAAGTTCTCTTTTAGATATTGCTTGAAATCAAACACATCACATCACTTTTTAGATTGTTTCTACATCTAGGATAAGCTCATCCTAAGAGACACATCTACGTAGGTTAAAACTAGTTCATGAGTGAATCCTCTCATTACTAGGTAGTTAAATCTGTAACACATCTCAGATTTCTCTACACCTTATCACATCAAAACTTATCAAACAAACAAGCAATTCAAAGAAGGAATTTTGGTTACATCTACCTTAAAAGTGCTAGAGATCCACATACAACACAATTCACCAACCATCAACCTTTCATTTCATCAGGAACTCATCATCATTTTCACACAACTTCAACAAAGACTCATAAAGCAAAAATGGCTCAAACCCGATCACAGTCGAGGCAATGAGAAATAGAAAGGGAAGAAGAAGAAGAGGAAAATCTCAATGAATTTCAAGAAGCACTTGGAGGAAATGCAGATGACGAAAACCCAAGTACTCCCACTCCTGCAACAATAGAAAGGGCCCAGCATAACCCTCTCTTTAACAGACTGTTTGATGAAATACTCAGGAGTAATGCGGATGCTCACTTCTTAAGACTCGCTCAAGAAAGAGCAAAACTCCCCTTTGACTTTGATCTTGCCCAATTAAGACAAGCATTAGAAAGACAAAGTCGCCATGAAGAGGAAAGAGGAAGAGATCCCATCAGATATAACATTCCTCGAGGTAACCCACCACCTCCTCCTCCGAATGAAATAGAGATGTTGCGGCAACAAGTCGAGAATCTCGCCCAACAGCTTCATAGTGGTGTCAAGACTAACCAATTCTCACTCAATGACATCTGTCCCTATCCTTTTGATAGGAATCTTTACATGCCACCATTTCCATGAGGATTCAAAACACCCAAATTTGAAAAATATAGAGGAAAGGGGGATCCCCGTGATCATGTCCGAGAATTTCATTCCGCTTGTCTCGAAGTAGCATATGAAGACACATACCTAATGCGCCTTTTTCCCCAAAGCTTGGGAGGAACAACCACATCATGGTTTTCTCGACTACCAGGTGGCATTAGAACATTTGAGGAACTTATCCAAAAATTCCTCGCTCATTACTCTCATAACATTGAACGCGACATCACCATGGCTGATCTGTGCAACACCAAACAAAAACCAAGTGGACTATTCTCAGTATTCCTACAACGATGGCGCCAAATGTCTAGCAGACATTCTCTTCAGTTACCTGAACGAGAACTAGTGGAAATATTCATTTCCAACTTAAATGAAGAAATGGAATTTCACTTGGATTTCAAAGACACAGACTCTTTTAATGATATGATCACCAAGAGTTTAAAATGTGAACGGGCACTCATCAAGAAAGGACTCATCAAAATCTTTAATGAACCAAAAGATGGTCCTCGCCCGTGCTTCAATAGTGATAAACCAAGCTTCTGGAATAAAAACAAGAATATCATCAATGATGGGGTTGTGGATGCCCAGACTATCCAAAACGTACAACCTATGGTTCGGTTTGTAGGACAAAATCCTCCACCTCAAAACAACACAAATGTTCCTTCTAATCAAGGTCACATCACATCTCACGATGAACCTAGACCTCGTCAGCAAAAACAGAAACACACATACACTCCCTTAGGGGAACCCATTGAAACAGTATTGTAACAACTCATTTCTCAAAATTTGGTCACTCTACCTAAGCTATCAAACTATGAGCCTCAGGTCAAACCAGCATGGTGGAGAGATACTGAACACTGTGAATTCCATCAAGGAAGAGGACACAAGACAAGTAATTGTCACCAATTAAAAGATCTTATTCAGGATCTTATTGACCGAGGAGAAATTGAAATTGAAGGACATGACCCAAAAACAACAAATAATGATCATTTGATGTTCAAAAATCCACTTCCATCACAAGATCAAAGGGGTCCTTCCACTTCTAGGCGAGGCACTGATACCACTGATTATACACAGGCTGCATATAATTACACTGTAAATCATCTGTATGATGCCAATGAACAAGTTGCAACTATAACCTTCAAAAATCCCAACTCAAATTGCAATGTTGTTACGCATCACGGCAAAGTTACCATAAAGGCAGCTCCACAAGGCACCACCTCCATCCCAAAGCAGTACAATCTTGTGGAACAATTAGACAAAACCCCTGCACTTATATCCATTTTAGAGCTTTTGCGTCTATCACCATCTCATAAAACTATCTTGGATCAAGCACTCCAAGAGGTGTTAGTCCCTGCAAATCTGAATACAGACCAATTTCAAGCCATGGTTGGAAGTCTAAAGTCATCACCTTATCTCACTTTTTCCGAAAGTGACAACTCTTCCTTCCAGCAACCTCATAACGCTTCACTACACATTGAAGGCTTTATTAACCAACATAGAATCAAGTGAGTCTTGATCAATAATGGAGCAGGCCTAAATATTTGTACACTATAGTTGGTCACCGCATTGGGATATGCAGTAGAATTAGTGGATCCTCATAAGAAGATCACAATCAAAGCCTATGACGATGCAGAGTGTTCATCCAAAGGAGCTGTGGTACTACCAATCCGAGTGGGCCCTGTGGTAAAGCACATCATCTATCAGGTTCTGGACCTTCCTCTACCATACAATCTATTATTAGGGAGACCTTGGATACATGCCATGCAAACCGTTCCATCTACCTACCATCAATGTATCAAGTTCCCACATAATGGTGTAGAGATCACAATTCTAGGCGATGCAAACCCCTTTGCATTTTGCCATAATATCAGCCATCAACCAGAGATCAATGTTCCTAATAATAGAGAAGCCATTTCCTCCACATCATATATAAGTCCAGCCTCTCTTGCCAGTTCGAACACCACTATACCAAAGCAAGAAAAGCTTAAGATGAAAATAGCAGAGGAAGGTCCCGGGGAATACAACTTGAGTCAACTCTTTTGTGTGGGACAAATGCCCACTTCTCCTCAAACACATGGTAAACCACAGCAGTTACTCCAACAACCCATAGTCATGCCAGCATGTGCTTTGATGACTTTCATCCTTGGAAAGAGTCAAGAAGAAGAAACCTAAGATGAGGACTTGGTGGAATGGATCTATAAAGATCCCATCACCACTGATCTACCACAAGTTAAACTTCCTACGGATCAGTATGGCAAAGGCCTCCTCATTATGCAAAGAATGGGGTATGATGGTTAGGGTGCTTTAGGATATTGCAAACAAGGACAACATGAACCTCTACTGCTGGAATTAAAGCCCAAAGGTAACACAGGCCTAAGCTTTGAAAAAGAGATCTTTCCTAAGCTCAGATTCAAAAGAAAACCCAACAAACCATTTTGTCCACCTACTGCAAAGAGGACACCTTTTATAATCAAGGCACCATCAAGCACCATCCCAACTGCCCCATCGAGGCTCAAAACCCCAACACAACTATCACCAATACCGATCATCCCACCAAGTGAACCAGTAATCCCATCAATAGTACCATTAGTAGCAGCAACTGTGTCAGAACCCGCAGCAGCATCTATAGCACCAACAGTTCCAGCAGAAGCAACTAAGTCAATATTACCGATACTCCCCGTACTAGATTCTTTGATCCCCATCAATCTTCCTGCAGCACTGATCACTACAAAGGTACATCAACTAATCACACCTGCAGTATTTAACTCAAAAGACATCCCAGTATGGTATAGTAATCGGATGCTGGAAAGTGACTCAGAGACCGACTCGCATGAATGAGAATTTGATTCTGTACAGCTTAACACTTCAGATGAGGAAGACACATCACCACCTCCACCATGTAAAGACATCCTTGTTTACGGAGAAGCACAGATAAAGACCACTTGGGCTTCTGAATTGGAAACATCTTCCACAGACCCTACGTCTCATCCTACACCTGATTCTGACAGGGAGAGTACCGTTAACGACCTTCACCATAACGTCTTAACCCTCACTGATACATCTAATGCACTTAACCTAATCGATTAAGTAATGCCCATTATCCACCCTGAACTCATCGAATGGAACCAACCAAATTCCCCATGTCTTGACCTCTTCCAGAACGATGAGGCCATCATTGACTTTTTGGAATTAAGGGATAACCTACCAAGTGGGGATCACAAAGTTGGATTCGCCATTGAACTTAATAGCATAGCATACTTCAAGGTTGATGCCAAACCTTTTAGCTGCAAAAATATAACAATAAAACATGGATCTTCTAGTGAAAACCACACTGTGGCACTATTTGATCCAACAAAAATAAAAAGAAAGAGCGTATCCAATGGTGAAAACCTCTCTGAGGCGCCTGAGGATGAAGGGTTTGACATTCTCCCTAATAGTGCACAACAGGAACTGATGCTCTGCAAAAAGGATCAGGTTAGTCAATGATAACACAACACAAATAAGAAGAAAAGCCAAGTTGTTAGTGTTAGAAATCATAAACCAAACACTTTCCTACACAAGCATATCAAAAGAGATACAAAAAGCATGATAGAATGTCTAACGAGGAAGATAAATACGATGAGGCATCTCCAAATGCCTCCTAACATGCTCTTGGCTTCTTCTCCCTTGTTCCTCTCCTCTCCAAGTTCCAAAATAGTGTAGCTCTCAGCAGCTTTTTGCACTATGGATGCTTATGGAGGATTGAGATTGTAGTATTGAGCTTTGAATGTGAAATAAAAAGCTATACTATGCTAGTGATGCTAACATGATATATTTTAACCAAAATGATAAGATGTTAGATTGATTATGCTAAGAATGCTCTCTAAAATGTCTATAGCTTAGATGCATACAAGTTTTCAGGATCTGGATTATGAAGAAATGGGCTCTATTTATAGGAAAAATGGAGCAATGGATGGCCAGGATTGAAGGGTTTAATCAAGGGCCAAGCTTGAAAGTTGGGGATCCATGTGCACAATTGGCACCAATAAAATAGTGACAAGTGTCAACACAGGATTGGGTTGAGAGAAGAGGTTGGAGGCATTAAAGGCTTGAGAAGACCTCATGGTTATCTAAAGGCTAAGGGTCAAGTCTAAATTAGGATTACCCACTGGATTAGGAGTTAATGCAAGGATAAACCTTTGTGCAAATGATTAAGAGATAATCATGGTCAAAACTTTAAAAGCTTGATGAGACCCTTGGGTTGGGTAGAGGTTGAGTCAAAACAAATGTTTTAACCATGTGGGAAGGTTTGGGTTAACCATTAATGGTTATTGGAGACTTTGTGGATTAAGTGGTTGAAAGTTGGAAGCCTTTAATGGCTATCAAAGACTTTGAGGATTTAAGTGGTTGAAGGTTGAAAGCCTTTAATGGTTATCAAAGACTTTTAGGCTTTGAGAAGTGACTTCCCTTTGCTTAGGAATGTGACAATATTTAGGGGATGGATAAGGCTAATTAGGAAGGAGTTAGAAGAATCTAGAAGGGGATTAGATTTTGCAAGTGGATTTGGTAGGTGAGGGAAAATAGGATTTTATTTAAAATAAAAATTCATTTATTTCAAAAAGTGTGCAAGTTGCATTTGTACGAAAATGCAAGTGGGGTGGGGATAATGATTTAAATAAATGTTTTATTTAATTTATTTAAAAGAGGAATAGGGGGATTTAATTTAAATAAATAGATTTTATTTATTTAATTGATTTGTATTTGGTTTAATGAATGAATGAAAATAAATTGAATAATTTATTTAATTAATAGAAGAATGTTTGAAGATGAATTAATTAAATATTAATTTAATTAATTGATGGTTAGTGGATTTTTAATCAAATAAATACGAAATATTCATTTAATTAAAATGGACAGATTTATGTGACTACATTTGCCCCTCTTTGAGACGGTGCGGTTTATCACGTCATTTCAAAGAAAGATAAATAGGTGTGAAGAAATGCCCCATAAAATGTAAATTTAATGGGTGGTATGCCCTCTCGAGAGATGGGCCAAAAAATTTTGAAAAATCGGGCGATCTTTCGAAAAAGAATGAAAATTGGCAGGGTGGTAGAAGAGAAGAAGTTAGGCATACAGGTGAAAAATAGAAGAAAATGGGAGAAACATGGAGAAATGGGGGGCTCAGGAAGTTCACGGGGACCACGGCGATGAGCGGGGTGAAGTTACGGTGACCACGAAGGGTATAAATGGGGTGAAAGGGGTGAAAATAGGATCATTTGTGACCGCGACCAGTTGAAAATGAGAGCTCTGATAGTGACATTTGGAGGAGCAAGGAGGAGCTACTATGCCGATTCCGATCACCGAGCACAGATTAGAGCGAGTCTGACGGTTCCAGCTCCCAGATGACTACGGATCAGCGGTACGCAAATTTGGAAACTCAATTTTCATGCATTTTTGATAGGTTTTTAGCTGAGTCCAAGTCAAGTCGGAGCAAGAGCACTGGAACTTTGGTTTTGGCGCTTTTTCTCCATAAACTAGCGCTATTGTGCTGCAATGGCGCTATTGTGCTCTTGTTTGAGCGCTTTTGGTTTTATTAGCGCTACTGTATGCATGTTTTAGCGCTTTGGACTAAGTAGCGCTATTGTATGGTTAATTGAGCGCTATTGATGTTTAAATAGTGCTATTGTATAGCTGGTTTAGTGCTTTTGTTTTTGTAGCGCTTTTGTATAGCTTTTTGAGCGCTTTTGATATAGTTGTAGCGCTATTGTTGAAAATAGCGCTTTTGTGTGTAAAATAGCGCTTTTGCCTTAGGATAAAGAGATGCCCCAGTGTTGGACAAAACAAATCTCCTGATGCCAATGATTGATGGATGGCGAGGTGAAGTGGGAGTTGTTTTGAACCATAGCAGCCTGATGAGACTTAGGTCATTTGTTAGGATAAATGCCTGTTGAAGTCTAGGTGGCCATGATTGCTTACCTGTTGAGACTCGAAGATACTTGATCAAAGTATCTGATGATAGTCTAGGTTTAAACTTAACAAAGGTTGAAAACAAAACAACTGATAGTGATTGATGAATGTCGATGTGTAGGAGGATCTGCGCGTGTTGCAGTTACACGAGCGTCATCCTGCGACACAGGGGTTGCGGGACCGATTGACGCAGACGGAGATAGACTGTATTGCAGCTACTGGCCTCTACGAGGTGATGCACATGCCCGTGATTTGGATGAATCACGGTCTGATTACAGCATTGGCAGAGCGATGGCACAGTGAGACGTGCACATTTCATTTGGCACAGGGAGAGATGACTGTGACCTTGGAGGACGTGTGGCGCATCCTTCGGATTTCGATTCGAGGAGAGCTGGTCACATATAACAGATCCTGGGGGACGCTTTCATGTCAGAGAATTTTTGATGAGGATGTATATATTGACGATGGCTCGATCGCATGGGAGGATATAGCGGCACTATATGAGCCCCTTCTAGCAGTGTTGTCAGGGATTGTGGGAGGACTTCTGTGTCCAGACAGGCGGTCACATGGATTGGCAGTGGGATGGGGACAGGTGATAGAGATGATGATGACCGAGGGGACCCGATTTGCCTGGGGACCGTGCGTGCTAGCGCACATGTATCAGGAGCTCCACGAGGTAGTGTACCGAGGGAGGGGTTCTCTAGCAGTGGGCATGACGCTGCTACATGTTTGGGCATGGGAGCACCTACCAGTGACCCGACCAGTGAGTCTCAGATTCTGAGCCGTGGACCAGCCATACATTTTTATGTACAGTGGCATGATGAGTCAGCTCCACTTGGGGAAGTTAGAGTGGTGGCAGCGGGCATTGGATGACTTAGATGCAGTGATATGGCGGCCATACTTAGAGTGTGAGCCATGGGAGGATGATGCAGAGGCACTACCTTATGTGTTCATGACCCGATTCCTCATTGGGAGAACCTCATATCATGTGGAGAGACAGGTGCCGGGAAGAGTGATGAGGTAGTTTGGACGGCAGCAGGGACTGCCTAGCGGATCAAGGGAGTATGCACGGGTGATTCGGGAGCGGTATGCATGGGGTCCAGTACTACCTTATGATCAGGCACTAGCAGAGTTTCGGATACTGCAGGCGAGGCCATGGGACTTACGATCGAGGGTCGTTGATGCAGGGGTTACAGAGGAGTATACACAGTACCGAGCGGCACACCCGATCCGACGGATATCAGACCCGGCAGAGCCGATCCCAGCATTTGAGGATGAGAGGGGATGGAGACGGAGAGCAGGAGGTCAAGGAGGGGGAGGAGGAGGAGGAGGTGGGGGAGGAGATGGAGATGGCAGAGGAGGAGGAGGAGGAGGTGGGGGAGGAGATGGAGGTGGTGGAGGAGGAGGAGGATTGGGGATGCCGAGGCAGCGGAGAGGGAGAGGTGGACTACCACTGCAGATATCATAGGGACCTTTGATGCAGGGAGGAGTGCAGTTGAGTGGGAGGGGGATGGAGAGAGAGATCCCGATGGATAGAGGAGAGGGTGGTGCAGGGGAGGGACCTATTGTAGAGGGTGATACAAGTGAGGCAGCGATGGACACGGGAGAGGGAGCGACTGGAGATCTGCGGGATCATATGATAGTTTATTTGCAGACCCAGATAGAGAGATTAGAGGAGGAGGTGGCAGCCAGGGATGTGCAGCTATTTGCACGTGAGTCAGAGCTGACGATGGTGCTGCGGGAGAGAGATACTACGGTGGAGAGATTTGCCGAGTTACAAGAGAGGGTTCAGATGGGAGTAGGAGCACAGGGTCCTACAGGGGAGGTGATGAGGGAGATGCGGCGAGCACAGGCGGAGATAGATTACTGGTGGGGCTTATATGAGTAGGTTGTACCAGTTAGCCAGCGAGCTCTCAGCTATTCGCAGATGCAGCAGGCCAGATCAGAGTGATCACAGAGGGTACAGAGTAGTGGGGGTGTGATGGGTCCTCTATGGCAGGAGAGATCAAGGGATACAGTAGGGAGTGGGGGTTCGATGAGGCCTCCACGAAGAGATGGATCAGGTGGTGCAGGCACCAGTGGTGGAGCAGGTAGAGGTGGTGGTGGTGGTACAACATCTAGCCAGAGTGGCATTTGAGAGAGCATTTTTGCATATATATTGTATCATTGGTTATTTATGGACTATATCTTGGATGGCTTTTGGTAGCCGATTTTGTAGACGTCATTGTACTCTGATATATGAGATGATATATATGAGGAGATCCCATATTTTAATGATATGCATTTGATTATGTATGGATGTATATGCATGATGATGATTTATTGCTTAGATGGATATGTGTACATGTATGCATTTGATGAGATGTTTCCTATATGCATGTTGTTATGATGATGTATGATGTTGGATACTGACATATGAATGCAGGTTTATATATGTATGGTTTTGATTTGTTTGATGCAATGCTTTATGTATGTAATGTCATGATGATGATATATGTTTATGATGATTTTATGAACAGGATTTTGATGTTTCCTATTGCAATATAATGATGAGATGATTTATGTGATGATGTTAATGTAATGGTTGAATGAATGATGTTATGTATGAATATGCATCTAGATGTTTGTCAAATGAATGCAATATGGATAAACAAAATGCAAAGTACAAAGGTTTTATATGATAATGTGTTAAATGAATGCATATGCATAATGGATATAATATGTTAAGAACCAATGTTTTATAAACAAATGGATTTTATGATTCGAAATGCTTTAAATATGATTTAAGTATAAATGATAATGGGATTCTAATAACTGCACCGTAATGCAATTAAAAGGAATATAATGAATGCCATGCGAATGGATCCTAAAAATAAGCATAATGAGATACCTAGGGAATGGATGAACGAATGCACCTTTTTACTAAATGAATGGATGAATGTATACAATAACAAATGATAAAGGATAATAAAAATGATGATGGATAATCGACACTATATGAATGCCTTATTAAATGATTTAAAACAATCAAAGACAATTGAATCCCATGAATGAATCTAATTGTTTATGATTGATGCAATGCTACAAAATGATTAATGAAAACTAAATGGCAAGAAAATGAACTATATGCAAAGTTAAAAAATGACATGAATTTTTAATGCAAAATGCAACTAAATGTTTAATGCAAGATGCAACTAAATGTGAGGATGATATGATCATGAGGAATGCAAGGTTTGTAAGACTTTGCATGATGCATTGATGATGTATCAGAGTACTCGATCATGATTGTATCCAAGACCAGCTTAATTTTCTCATTTTTGCATATAAAACCTCTATATGAATGAGTGAATGGATGGGTGATATGCAACGGAATGCAATATATAAACAGATGAGATGAAATGACGATCCATAGTGCTCTATTTTCATCATTGAGCTTTAAAATGTTGGAAGAGAATACAAGCATCCTGACATAATGATTCAAGATGACCTGATTATTCCTTACATGGATTTTATATAGCAAGTTAATACAAACGACTTGATATAAGGGATCAAGTCGACCAGAGTATTGCTTGCAGAACAGACAAGGATTATCTCCTTTCATGCATGACTTGGATCGTCCTCCTTGATCTTAGGCTGATCATATCCTGAGACAAGTGCATACCGTACTAAGAGATAAAACCTTTATCCAGTTTGGAGGAGGTAGGAGGAACCAAAGGAAGAGCATTGTACCTGCAAACAAATAGTATATACATAAAGAATAAAGAATAAGGATCCTTGGTAATGGTTCATGCTCATATGGTCGAGGTATACACTGTAGTCAGCAAGCTGTAGTGATCTATGACTGCATTTTGCATAAGATCACGTAGCTTAGTGAGCTTCCCACGTAGACACCATTAGTACATGCCCCAAAACTTCATTGGAAATAATGCACAAACGATACAAAACAATGCTGTAAGATCCTGATACAGATAAACGAACGATTGTACTCACAAATCAACCAAGTAGTTGATAGCTTAACATAATTTTTTTGTCAAAGAAAACGTCACTTTTGTCTTTGTTTTGGTAAGGAAGGATGCATCCTTGTTGAAGACAGTTTGGATTGTTGATGTTGATTGTGTGGTCGTTTGGTAAGTGGTCATTTTGTGAGTATTTTATCAATGCTTGTTTGGTATCTGCAGGGATGAGTATGTACAAGGTGTTGCCATGTTTTTGTGTGATTTTTGATGTTTTTGGATTTTGTGAGACATTTTTGAATGTTTTTGGATTTTGTTGAGACATTTTTGAATGTTTTTGGTATTTTGATGATTGCTTGAATGAAGAACTGAATGAATCATAAGACAATGTAGAATCCACTTCCATCAATAGGTTAAAGGCATTGCCCCCAGTTTAGACATGACTATGAAAAAGTGGGATGCAAGATGTATGGAGTACTATCATAATTGCAGAGGAATAACAAGCCATGGTTTTTTGGATGGATGGATGTATGTACAAAGTAGATGTGATCGTAACAAGTCTGAAAGACAATGGAGCCATAGCCTTTATGAGTGGCGCCTGTTTGCTAGGTTTTCACCACCGTACTTACCCAAGGTGCCACCGGAGTGGTTGTTCACCGTTTGGATGCATGATTTTTCTTTTACTTTTTTGAATGTTTTTGTATTTTCTTCAGGACATTTTTCTGAATGTTTATGGTATTTTCTGGTATGTAGGGGAGCCTAATGCTCTATACACCTTAGGTATAAAACTGTTTGAGGTGCATGCTGTTGATTGGATCTGCAAGCAGATCTCCTTCTGATGTAGCCAACTGATATGCCCCGGACCTGAACACAGCAGTGACAACATATGGGCCCAGCCAGTTTGATTCAAACTTGCCTTGATGTTCTCGGTTTGGTTGGTTGCGAGGATTCTCTCGTAGAACAAGATCACCTACCTCAAATGTACGAAATCTAACTCGGTGATTGTAGCTTCTACTCATGTGTTGCTGATAGGCTTTGAGGTGATTGTATGCAGCTTGTCGTTTCTCATCAAGTAACTCTAAGTCCTGAAGATGGGATACTCTGTATGCGTCATCATCGATGAGGTTGTGCAAGGAAACCCATAGTGATGGGATCTCGACTTCAATAGGTAAGATAGCTTCTGCACCATAGACCAATGAATAAGGAGTTGCACCTGTAGGGGTTCGAATGCTAGTTTGATATGCCCATAGCGCTGGATTCAATTGAACATGCCAATCACGACTGGCATCATTGACTATTTTCTTGAGGATCCTTAATATGTTTTTATTGGATGCTTCGGCCTGACCATTGCCTTGTGGGTAATAAGGAGTGGAAAAGCGGTGTTGGATATGAAATTTTTCACAAAGTTCACGGACATCCTGATTTTTTAAAGGGAGACCGTTATCTGTGACAATGGACATGGGTACACCATACCAGCAGATGATGTAGTTGAGGATGAATGAGGCGATCTGCTTGCCGGTGACTTGGGTAAGTGGAACAGCTTCGATCCACTTTGTGAAATATTCGGTGGCGGTAATAATGAATTTATGGCCATTGGATGAAGATGGATGAATCTTACCCACAAGGTCAAGGCCCCATTGACAAAAAGGCCATGGTGTTGTGATTGGTTGTAGTTCCTAGGCCGATGCATGTATCAGGTCACCATGAACTTGACATTTCTTGCACTTCCTGACAAAGTAGTAGGAGTCTTTTTCCATAGATGGCCAATAATATCTAGCTCGTAGGAGTTTCTTGGCTAGTGATGGACCACTTGAGTGAATCCCACAAATTCCTTCATGTACCTCTTCCAAAGCCTTTGTTATCTCATCTTGTTCTAGACATCGAAGGAGAGTACCATCAAGACCGCAGCGGTATAGGGTTTCGGCATTAATGGTATATCGAGTAGTTTGGCGAACGAAGGTTTTTCGTTGGTTATTCGATTGGTTGGGAGGAAGGGTATGATCGCAAAGATAGGTGTAGAACTCACCGTACCATGGGGATTCAGAACCAACAAGGTGACATATCATCTCGGATTCGGGGATATCATAAGTGGGGATCCAAAGCTGTTCTACCAAGAACTCATAGCATGTTGAATTCTGTGGAAGATCTAGGAGAGATGTGATGGTAGCCATAGCGTCAGCAGCTCGATTCTGATCTCTTGGTATCTGCTCAAAAGTGATAGTAGTAAATAATGTCTTTAAAGTGTCCACCATTTGCTTATATGGCATGAGTTTATCATCCTTGGTCTGATATTCATCTGTTGCTTATCGAATGACTAGTTGGGAATCGCCATATACTTGCAGTTCTTGTAATTTCCATTGTACGGCTAACCTGAGTCCTATGATCAAGGCCTCATACTCTGCTATGTTGTTTGTGCATGGAAATGTGAGCCTATAAGACTTCAGGATGCTATCACCTTGAGGTGTGATAAACAGAATGCCTGCCCTCGAGCCGTGCCTAGTGTATGACCCATCAAAATATAGTTTCCATGGTTGTGCTGTTGTGATCATGAATATCTCTTCATCTAGAAAATTGGAAATAAGAGGATGATCGCCTATGAGTGGTGCATCGGCCAACTGATCTGCAATAACTTGACCTTTGATAGGCTTACGGTCCATGTACTCAATGTCAAATTCACTTAGAATCATCACCCATTTGGCCAAGTGGCCTGTCAATGGTGCTTTGCTGAGTAAATACTTGAGTGGATCAATCTTTGCAATGAGTTGTACCTTGTGTGTCAATAGATAGTGCCTCAGTTTAGTGGCTGCTAAGATTACTACTAGGCAAGCTCGCTCAATAGGTGTGTAATTGAGTTCATAGCCAACCAGTGTGCGGGAGATGTAGTATACAACACACTCTTTGCCTTCTGCATTATGTTGTGCCAGTAGTACACCCAATGTTGTACTTGTTGCTGAGATATAGAGTAACAACGGTCTACTTGGATCTGGTGGCATTAGCAATGGTGGATTCATGAGATAGTCTTTAAGCGTCTGAAATGCTTGTTGGCATTGAGCATCCCACTGAAAGCGGATGTTCTTGTGTAGCAGATGTGTAAATGGGTGACACTTATCAGCCAATTGTGCAATGAATCTTTGGATGGATTGAAGTCGGCCTTATAATGTCCTTAGCTAACTGATATTCTTTGGAGGTGGCATGTCCATGATTGCTTTTACCTTTGCTGGGTCGACCTCAATACCTTTGCTTGAGACAATGTATCCTAGAAGCTTCCCGGAGGTTACTCCAAAGACACATTTCTTTGGGTTGAGTCGAACATGGTATTGTTCCAGTCTATCAAAGATTTTATCTAAGATGTGGAGATGTCCTTTTCTGGTGAGTGATTTTTCTAGTAAGTCATCCACATAATCTTCCATCATAGTATGCATCATGTCATGGAAGATGGTAGTCATTTCTCTTTGATAGGTCACTCCTGCATTCTTTAGACCAAAAGGCATTACATTCCAGTAGTAGGTGCCCCATGGACATGTGAAGGCTGTCTTATGTTGGTCCTCTGGTGCGATCTTTATTTGATTGTATCCTGAAAAGCCATCCATGAGTGAAAGCATGGCATGTCCCGTTGTTAGATCCACTATGATGTCGATATTTGGTAGGGGGAAATCATCCTTAGGACAAGCCTTATTTAGATCTCTGAAGTCGGTACAAATGCGGATGCCCCCTTGTGGTTTGCCAACTGGCACAATGTTGGAGATCCATTCTGCATAATCAATTGGTCTAATGAAACCAACATCCAGGAGTTTCTTAAGTTCTGTTTTGACTAGCACTGCAATCTAGGGATGCATCTTACGAAGCTTCTACTTGACAGGTTTGGTTCCTTCTGCTACGGTGAGGTGATGCATAACTAAATCAGGATCAAGCCCCGGCATGTCGGCATATGACCATGCAAAGTTGATCTGACGCTTCTGGAAGAACTCTATAAATTTAGGCTGTTCCTCTGGAGTGAGAAGAGATGCCAGATGTATGATATGAGGATTTTTAGGAGTCCCCACATTGTATTCTTTGGTTTCCTCGATGAGAATCATTGATCATTCCTGTTGTGCATTAGCAGGGAGAATGTCAAACCCTTCATCCTCAGGTGCCTCAGAGAGGTTTTCACTGTTGGATACACTCTTTCTTTTTACTTTTGTTAGATCAAACAGTGCCACAGTGTGGTTTTCACTAGAAGATCCATGTTTTATTGTTATATTTTTGCAGCTGAAATGTTTGGCATCCGCCCCGAAGTATGCTGCGCTATTAAGTTCAATGGCGAATCCAGCTTTGTGATCCCCACTTGGTAGGTTATCCCTTAATTCCAAAAAGTCAATGATGGCCTCATCGTTTTGGAAGAAGTCAAGACATGGGGGATTTGGTTGGTTCCATTCGATGAGTTCAGGGTGGATAATGGGCATTACTTCATAGATTAGGTTAAGTTCGTTAGAGGTATCAGTGAGGGTTAAGACAGTGTGGTGAAGGTCGTTGATGGTACTTTCTGTGTCAGAATTAGGCGTAGGATGAGACGTAGGGTCTGTGGAAGATGTTTCCAGCTCAAGAACCCAAGTGGTCTTTATCTGTGCTTCTTTGTAAATAGGGATGTCTTTGCATGGTGGAGGTGGTGATGTGTCTTCCTCATCTGAAGTATTAAGCTGTACAGAATCAAATTCCCACTCATGCGAGTTGGTCTCTGGATCACTTTCCAGCATCCGATTGCTATACCATACTGGGATGTCTTTAGAGTTAAACACGACAGGTGTGATTGGTTTATGTATCTTTGTAGTAATCGATGTGGCAGGAAGTTTGATAGGGACGAAAGGATTTGTTACTGGAAGTATTGGCAATGTTGACTCAATGACTTCTGCTGGAACTACTGATGCCATAGATGTTGTTGCGGGTTCTGATACAGTTGTTGCTGCTAATGGTGCTACTGATGGGATTACGAGTTCCTTTGATGGGATGAGTGACATTGGTGATGGTGGAGTTGTGAGCCTCGATGGGGCAGTGGGGATAGTGCTTGATGGTGCTTTGATTATGAAAGGTGTCCTCTTTGCAGTAGGTGGGCAAAATGGTTTGCTGGGTTTTCCTTTGAATCTGAGTTTAGGAAGAATCTCTTTTTCAAAGCCAAGGCCTGTATTACCTTTGGGCTTGAATTCTGGCAGTAGAGGTTCATGTCGTCCTTGTTTGCAGTATCCCAAAGCACTCTGACCATCATATCCCATTCTTTGCATAATGAGAAGGCCTTTGCCATACTGTTCCATAGGAAGTGTAACTTGCGGTTCATCAGTGGTGATGGGATCTTTATAGATCCATTCCGCCAGGTCCTCATCTTGTGTTTCTTCCTCTTGACTCTTTCCAAGAATGAAAGGTGTCAAAGCACATGCTGGTATGTTTAGTGGTTGCTGGAGTAACTGCTGTGGTTTACCATGTGTTCTAGGAGAAGTGGGCATATGTCCCACACAAAAGAGCTGACTCAAGTTATATTCTCCAGGACCTTCCTCTGCAACCTTCATTTTAAGCTTTTCTTGCTTGGGCATAGTGGTGTTCGAACTAGCAAGAGAGGCGGGACTTACATATGATGTGGAGGAAATGGCTTCCCTATTATTAGGAATAGTAATCTCTGGTTGATGGTTGATATTATGGCAATACGCAAAAGGATTTGCATCACCCAGGATTGTGATCTCTGCACCATTATGTGGGAACTTGATACATTGATGGTAGGTAGATGGAACAGCTTGCATGGCATGTATCCAAGGTCTTCCTAACAATAGATTATATGGCAGAGGAAGGTCCAGAACCTGACAAATTATGTGCTTTACCACAGGACCGACTCGGATTGGTAGTACCACAGCTCCTTTGGATGAACGCTCTACATCATCATAGGCCTTGATGGTGATCTTCTTGTGAGGATCCACTGATTCTATTGCATATCCCAATGCTATGACCAACTGTAGTGTGCAAATGTTTAGGCCTGCTCCATTATCGATCAAGAATCGCTTGATCCTGTGTTGGTTAATAAATCCTTCGATGTGGAGTGAGGCATTATGTGGTTGTTGGAAGGAAGAGTTGTCACTTTCGGAAAAAGTGAGACAAGGTGATGCCTTTAGATTTCCAACCATGGCTTGAAATTGGTCCGTATTTAGATTTGTGGGGACTAACGCTTCTTGGAGTGCTTGATCCAAGATAGTTTTATGAGAGGGTGACAGACGCAAAAGCTCCAAAATGGATATAAGTGCAGGGGTTTTGTCTAATTGTTCCACAAGATTGTACTGCTTTGGGACGGAGGTGGTGCCTTGTGGAGCTGCCTTGATGGTGACCTTGCCACAACGTGTAACAACATTGCAATTTGAGGTGGGATTTTTGAAGGTGATAGTTGCAATTTGTTCACTGGCATCATATAGGTGATTTACAATGTAGTTATACGCAGCCTGTGTATAATCAGTGGTATCAGTGCCTTGCTGGGAAGTGGAAGGACCCCTTTGATCTTGTGATGGAAGTGGATTCTTGAACATCAGATGATCATTATTGGTTGTTTTTGGGTCATGTCCTTCAATTTCAATTTCTCCTCGATCAATAAGATCCTGAATGAGGTCTTTCAATCGGTGACAATTACTTGTCTTGTGCCCTCTTCCTTGATGGAATTCACAGTGTTCAGTATCTCTCCACCATGCTGGTTTGACTTGAGGCTCATAGTTTGATAGCTTAGGTAGAGTGACCAAATTTTGAGAGAGGAGTTGTCGCAACACTGTTTCAATGGGTTCCCCTAAGGGAGTGTATGTTCATTTTTGTTTTTGCTGACGAGGTCTTGGTTCATCATGAGACATGATGTGACCTTGATTGGAAGGAACATTTGTGTTATTCTGAGGTGGAGGATTTTGTCCTGCAAACCGAACCACAGGTTGTGCATTTTGGATAGTTCAAGCATCCACAACCCCATCGTTGACGATATTCTTGTTTTTGTTCCAGAAGTGCGGGCGAGGACCATCTTTTGGTTCATTAAAGATTTTGATGAGTCCTTTCTTGATGAGTGCCCTTTCACATTTTATACCTTTGGTGATCATATCGTTAAAAGAATCCGTGTCTTTGACATCCAAGTGAAATTCCATTTCTTCGTTTAAGTTGGAAATGAAAATTTCCACTAGTTCTCGTTCAGGTAACTGAAGAGAACGTCTGCTAGACATTTGGCACCATCGTTGCAGGAATACTAAGAATAATTCACCTAGTTTTTGTTTGGTGTTGCATAGATCAGCCATGGTGATGTCGCGTTCAATATTATAAGAGTAATGAGATAGGAACTTCTGGATGAGTTCCTCAAATGTTCTAATGCCACCTGGTAGTCGGGAAAACCATGATGTGGTTGTTCCTCCCAAGCTTTGGGGAAAAAGGCACATTAGGTAGGTGTCTTCATATGCCACTTCAAGACAAGCGGAATGAAATTCTCAGACAAGATCACGGGGATCCCCCTTTCCTCTATATTTTTCAAATTTGGGTGTTTCGAATCCTCTTGGAAAGGGTGGCATGTAAAGATTCCTGTCAAAAGGATAGGGACAGATGTCATTGAGTGAAAATTGATTGGTCTTAACACCATTATGAAGTTGTTGGGCGAGATTCTTGACTTGTTGCCACAACATCTCCATTTCATTTGGAGGAGGAGGTGGTGGGTTACCTCGAGGAACGTTATATCTGATGGGATCTCTACGCCTTTCCTCTTCATGGCGACTTTGTCTTTCTGATGCTTGTCTTAATTGGGCAAGATCAAAGTCAGAGGGGAGTTTGGCTCCTTCTTGAGCGAGTCTTAAGAAGTGAGCATCCGCATTGCTCCTGAGTATTTCGTCAAACAATCTGTTAAAGAGAGGGTTATGCTGAGCCCTTTCTATTGTTGCAGGAGTGGGAGTACTTGGATTTTCGTCATCTGCATTTCCTCCAAGTGCTTCTTGAAATTCATTGAGATTTTCCTCTTCTTCTTCTTCCCTTTCTATTTCTCATTGCCTTGACTGTGATCGGGTTTGAGCCATTTTGCTTGCAAGCTGTTGTTGAAGTTGTGTGAAAATGATGATGAGTGTTTGATAAAATGAGAGATTTTATGATTTGGTGAATTGTGTTGCACATGGATCTCTAACACTTTTAAGGTAGATGTTACCGAAATTCCTTCTTTGAATTGCTTGTTTTGTTTGAGAAGATTTGATGTGATAAGGTGTAGAGAAATCTGAGATGTGTTACAGATTTAACTACCTAGTAATGAGAGGATTCACTCATGAACTAGTTTTAACCTGCGTAGATGTGTCTCTTAGGATGAGCTTATCCTAGATGTAGAAACAATCTAAAAAGTGATGCGATGTGTTTGATTTCAAGCAATATCTAAAAGAGAACTTGGGACAAGAACCTCTTAATGTTTTGAGAGTTGGGACGGATTGATGATGGAGTGATGATGTATGAGTGAGATGATAGATGAAAATGTTTTCAACTTCAATAAAAACTTTGTGCTATAAATGGGACAAACTCTACCTCTTCCCTTTCAAGTGTTGGAGGTATTTCTCGAGCTGTGTTGTAGGTAATGCACACGTTTGGGAAGAAGTGGGGATTAATCTTTCCTCCTTGATTTTTCTGATAACTCAGAGCTCTATCTTGCATAAAAGCTCTGTGGTTCAATGATTCTGAATCAAACTCGTTTGTTTTATCTTGAAGGTATAGACGCATGCAATGTAGAAAGACTCTATGGGAGACAAAGATTTGTCGATTGATATAGAAGAATTTCCTCCTTTTGATTAAAGCCTTTGAGCTCAATGGTCTTCTTGTCAAGTTGATATTCTGATGACACTTCTTCCTTTGCAAGATGTGAAGAATGGTCATAAAAGTTGTGACTCTGTGTTGTTTGCACTTTGTTTTTGGTATTTTTGGTTGTTTTGAGAAATGTTGGATGAATACTTTGTTTTTGGGATTGATTTTCTGATTTTTCTTTGACAAGAAAACAAAGCAAGCACACAAACACAAGATTGTAGCCTCAAAGGCACAAATGAGTATGGGTCTAGATCAACCCAATCCTTGGACTTGTTTTTGACCCTTCCTTTAGATGTATTTTAAGGTGTATTTCCAAAGCCTGAAGTCAGCTCAATTTGCACTAGGTCTGTAAAACGAACACACTTCAAACACTTTTTATCCCTAAGGTCAAATGGCCAGTTGTGATAAATTTAGCCCACATCTTGATATTTCTTCGACTTTGGTACTACATACCTTATGAATCCCGCCGTGGCAAGTAAGGATGTGATATACTAAGTCTTCCATGAGCATAACAAATAGATGATCCCTATGATGGGGGAGTCACCACTTTTATCAAGCCACAAGTGACTTTTCAAAAAGCTATGTTTCTACTCAAGGAAATATGTATGGTGAGTATCTTGGGAGAAAAACCATCTATGCTCTTGCACTAAATTATATCTCTAATATCCTCAATCAATAGAACAGGTGGGCTACTACTTAAAGGTGTTTAGTCATGTTCGATGTTTTTGGACATAAGTTCATTCTGTAGTGACTCACTTAAGAGCCTTGTAACTGGTGGTGGGGCCCATTTGTCCTTTCGGCCAGTTACACTGTAGGAACAGCTATACCCAAGGCTATAGCTTTCGCTCTCACCTGATTTCTATAGCGGCTCGAAGGATTTACCGCTCGAGGTCGTTCCCAAGAGTATCGATCCCTTGGCAGGCTTCTCTTAAAAAGATAAAATTTGAGCGTTACTAACACTTTTCTCTTGCACCTAGGACCACGAGAGCCAAGGGAGAGGATAGTGTGTGTTAGAAGTAGGACCACTTGACCGAGTTTTGTGCACAAGCGTGCCAAACACCAAATTCACTTGTTCTTTTTAATCCATCATTGCAAATGTGATCTAACTATTTGGAGATGTTGCTCCAATAGCCATGGTGTTCTTTTTAACTTCAAAAGAAATGTGTTTTTTAATCTAGAATTCAAAAATCCTGGTCAACTTAATGGAAAACACGTTTTCTTTGAAGTAAAAAAAAAAAATCATTTTTTGCAAAAAACAAGTGGTTTGTAGGTTTTTAACTGCACCAAAATTTGAAGTGTGGCTTGTGATTTTTATATTTGATGCAAGAAAAGAACTTTGTTTGGTTGATTTTAAACACCAAAAATAAAGATGAGTCCTAGCTAGAAAACAATGAAACTTTTTTTTTGTTTTGTAGTTTTAAGTTCTTTTTAAGCACTAAATGACAAATTTGTGATTTTTTATGGTGAGTTGTTAACCTGTATCAACAAAAACAAATTAGTAAAAATCGGTGTTCAAGGGGGGCTTCCACAAGCCTAAGATACTCAATTTTTTTGTTACAAGGCAACTTGGACAACACTCTGTCGCAATAGCGCTAGTCTGTGTTTTTACAGAAGCGCTAATTTATACAATAGCGCTAGTCTGCGTTGAACAGTAGCGCTAATTTAAACAGTAGCACTGAAAGAACAAAAGTTACAGAAAGGCAGAAGCACTAGAATGTTTCCAATAGCGCTAGAATAACAACAAAAGCGCTAAAAAGATTTCAACAGCGCTGAAACTTTTACAATAGCGCTATTGTAAAAACAATAGCGCTAAAAGAAAAATTGTCGGTAGCGCTGAAACATGTTCAATAGCGCCGAAGCGCGACCTGTGTGGCACTTTCAACAATCAAACATGTTAGTTAACAAAAAAAAAAGATCAGAAGGTTGCGTGTTTGATTCACGTCGGGTTCACCAAATGATGCTCTGCAAAAAGGATCAGGTTAGTCAATGATAACACAACACAAATAAGAAGAAAAGCCAAGTTGTTAGTGTTAGAAATCATAAACCAAACACTTTCCTACACAAGCATATCAAAAGAGATACAAAAAGCATGATAGAATGTCTAACTAGGAAGATAAATACGATGAGGCATCTCCAAATGCCTCCTAACATGCTCTTGGCTTCTTCTCCCTTGTTCCTCTCCTCTCCAAGTTCCAAAATAGTGTAGCTCTCAGCAGCTTTTTGCACTATGGATGCTTATGGAGGATTGAGATTGTAGTATTGAGCTTTGAATGTGAAATAAAAAGCTATACTATGCTAGTGATGCTAACATGATATATTTTAACCAAAATGATAAGATGTTAGATTGATTATGCTAAGAATTCTCTCTAAAATGTCTATGGCTTAGATGCATACAATTTTTCAGGATCTGGATTATGAAGAAATGGGCTCTATTTATAGGAAAAATGGAGCAATGGATGGCCAGGATTGAAGGGTTTAATCAAGGGCCAAGCTTGAAAGTTGGGGATCCATGTGCACAATTGGCACCAATAAAATAGTGACAAGTGTCAACATAGGATTGGGTTGAGAGAAGAGGTTGGAGGCATTAAAGGCTTGAGAAGACCTCATGGTTATCTAAAGGCTAAGGGTCAAGTCTAAATTAGGATTACCCACTGGATTAGGAGTTAATGCAAGGATAAACCTTTGTGCAAATGATTAAGAGATAATCATGGTCAAAGCTTTAAAGGCTTGATGAGACCCTTGGGTTGGGTAGAGGTTGAGTCAAAACAAATGTTTTAACCATGTGGGAAGGTTTGGGTTAACCATTAATGGTTATTGGAGACTTTGTGGATTAAGTGGTTGAAAGTTGGAAGCCTTTAATGGCTATCAAAGACTTTGAGGATTTAAGTGGTTGAAGGTTGAAAGCCTTTAATGGTTATCAAAGACTTTTAGGCTTTGAGAAGTGACTTCCCTTTGCTTAGGAATGTGACAATATTTAGGGGATGGATTAGGCTAATTAGGAAGGGGTTAGAAGAATCTAGAAGGGGATTAGATTTTGCAAGTGGATTTGGTAGGTGAGGGAAAATAGGATTTTATTTAAAATAAAAATTCATTTATTTCAAAAAGTGTGCAAGTTGCATTTGTAGGAAAATGCAAGTGGGGTGGGGATAATGATTTAAATAAATGTTTTATTTAATTTATTTAAAAGAGGAATAGGGGGATTTAATTTAAATAAATAGATTTTATTTATTTAATTGATTTGTATTTGGTTTAATGAATTAATTAAAATAAATTGAATAATTTATTTAATTAATAGAAGAATGTTTGGAGATGAATTAATTAAATATTAATTTAATTAATTGATGGTTAGTGGATTTTTAATCAAATAAATACGAAATATTCATTTAATTAAAATGGACAGATTTATGTGACTATAGGAACGATCAACAATTCTCATCGAGGAAACCAAAGAATACAATGTGGGGACTCCTAACAATCCTCATCTCATACATTTGGCATCTCTTCTCACTCCAAAGGAACAACCTAAATTTATAGAGTTCTTTCAACAGCGTCAGATCAACTTTGCATGGTCATATGCAGACATGCCTGGGCTTGATCCTGATTTAGTCATGCATCACCTCACCGTAGCAGAAGGAGCCAAACCTGTCAAGCAGAAGCTTCATAAGATGCATCCCTAGATTGCAGTGCTAGTCAAAACAGAACTCAAGAAACTCCTAGATGTTGGTTTCATTAGGCCAATTGATTATGCAGAATGGATCTCCAATATTGTGCCTGTCGGCAAACCAAAAGGGGGCATCCGCATTTGTACTAACTTCAGAGATCTGAATAAATTATGTCCTAAGGATGATTTCCCCTTACCAAATATCGACATCATAGTGGATCTAACAGCAGGACACGCCATGCTTTCACTCATGGATGGCTTTTCAGGATACAATCAGATAAAGATCACACCAGAAGATCAACATAACATAGCCTTCACATGTCCATGGGGCACATATTGCTGGAATGTAATGCCTTTTGGTCTCAAGAATGCAGGAGCAACCTATCAAAGGGCAATGACCACCATCTTCCATGACATGATGCATACTATGATGGAAGATTATGTTGATGACTTACTAGGAAAATCACTCACCAGAGAAGGACATCTCCACATCTTAGATAAAATCTTTGATAGACTAGAACAATACCATGTTCGACTCAACCCAAAGAAATGTGTCTTTGGAGTAACCTCCGGGAAGCTTCTAGGATACATTGTCTCAAGCAAAGGTATTGAGGTCGACCCAGCGAAGGTAAAAGCAATTATGGACATGCCACCTCCAAAGAATATCAGTCAGCTAAGGACATTACAAGGACGACTTCAATCCATCTGAAGATTCATTACACAATTGGTTGATAAATGTCACCCATTCACACACCTGCTACACAAGAACATCTGCTTTTAGTGGGATGCCAGATGCCAACAAGCATTTCAGACGCTTAAAGACTATCTCATGAATCCACCATTGTTGATGCCACCAGATCCAAGAAGACCGTTGTTATTATATATCTCAACAACAAGTACAGCATTAGGTGTACTACTGGCACAACATAATGCAGAAGGAAAAGAGTGTGCTATTTACTACATCTCTCGCACACTGGTAGGCTATGAACTCAATTACACCCCTATTGAGCGAGCTTGCCTAGCAGTAATCTTAGTAGCCACAAAATTGAGACACTATCTGTTAACACACAAGGTACAACTCATTGCAAAGATTGATCCACTCAAGTATTTACTCAGCAAAGCAGCATTGATAGGCTGTTTGGCCAAATGGGTGATGATTTTAAGTGAATTTGACATCGAGTATGTAGACCATAAAGCTATCAAAGGTCAAGTCATTGCGGATCAATTGGCCGATGCACCACTCATAGGCGATCATCCTCTCATTTCCAATTTTCCAGATGAAGAGATATTCATGATCACACCAACACAATCATGGAAATTATACTTCGATGGTTCGTACACTAGGCATGGCTCGAGGGCAGGCATTCTGTTTATCACACCTCAGGGTGATAGCATCCTGAAGTTTTACAGGCTCACATTTCCATGTACAAACAACATAGCAGAGTATGAGGCCTTGATCACAGGACTCAGGTTAGCCGTACAATGGAAATTACAAGAACTACAAGTATATGGCGATTCCTAACTAGTCATTCGACAAGCAACAGATGAATATCAGACCAAAGATGATAAACTCATGCCATATAAGCAAATGGTGGACACTCTAAAGACATCATTTACTACTATCACTTTTGAGCAGATACCAAGAGATCAGAATCGAGCTGCTGATGCTATGGCTACCATCGCATCTCTCCTAGATCTTCCACAAAATTCAACACGCTACGAGTTCTTGGTCGAACAGCTTTGGATCCCCGCTTATGATATCCCCAAATCCGAAATGATATGTCACCTTATCGGTTCTGAATCCCCATGGTATGGTGAGTTCTACACCTATCTCTGTGATCACACCCTTCCTCCCAACCAATCAAATAACCAACGTAAAACCTTTATTCGCCAAACTGCTCGATATACCATTATTGCTAAAACCCTATACCGACATAGTCTTGATGGTACTCTCCTTCGATGTCTGGAACAAGATGAGATAACAAAGGCTTTGGAAGAAGTCCATGAAGGAATTTTTGGGACTCACTCAAGTGGTCCGTCACTAGCCAAGAAACCCCTGCACAATGGATACTATTGGCCCTCTATGGAAAAGGATTCCTACTACTTTGTCAGAAAGTGCAAGAAATGTCAAGTTCACGGCGACTTGATACATGCACCAGCCCAGGAATTGCAACCAATCACAACACCATGGCCTTTCTGTCAATGGGGCCTTGACCTTGTGGGTAAGATTCATCCATCTTCATCCAATGGCCATAAATTCATTATTACCACCACCGAATATTTCACAAAGTGGATCGAAGCTGTTCCACTTACCCAAGTCACTGGCAAGCAGATCACCTCATTCATCCTCAACTACATCATCTTCCGGTATGGTGTACCCATGTCCATCATCACAGATAACGGTCTTCCTTTCAAAAATCAAGATGTCCGCGAACTTTGTGAGAAATTTCATATCCAACACCGCTTTTCCACTCCCTATTACCCACAAGGCAATGGTCAGGCCGAAGCATCCAATAAAAACATATTGAGGATCCTAAAGAAGATAGTTAATGATGCCGGCCGTGATTGGCATGTTCAACTAAATCCGGCACTATGGACATATCGAACTAGCATTCGAACCCCTATAGGTGCAACTCCTTATTCATTGGTCTATGGTGCAGAAGCTATCTTGCCTATTGAGGTCAAGATACCATCATTACGGGTTTCCTTGCACAATCTCATCGATGACGAAGCCTACAGAGTATCCCGTCTTCAGGACTTAGAGTTACTTGATGAGAAACGACAAGCTGCATACAATCACCTCAAAGCCTATCAGCAGCGCATGAGTAGAAGCTACAATCACTGAGTTAGATCTCGTACATTTGAGGTAGGTGATCTTGTTCTATGAGAGAATCCTCGCAACCAACCAAACAAAGAACATCAGGGAAAGTTTGAATCAAACTGGCTGGGCCCATATGTTGTCACTGCTGTGTTCGGGTTTGGGGCATATCAGTTGGCTACATCAGAAGGAGAACCGCTCACAGATCCAATCAACAACATGCACCTCAAACGGTTTTATACCTAAGCTGTACAGAGCATCAGGCTCCCCTGCATACCAGAAAATACCAAAAACATTTAGAAAAATGTCCTGAAGAAATACAAAAACATTCAAAAAAGTAAAAGAAAAATCATACATCCAAACGGTGAACAACCACTCCGGTGGCACCTTGGGTAAGTGCGATGGTGAAAACCTGGCAAATAGGCGCCACTCATAAAGAAAAGGGCTCTAGCATCTTTCAGGCTCGTTGCGATCACATTCATACATACACACATCCATCCATCCAAACCATGGCTTGTTATTTGATGTGTAATCAGAGATAGTACTTCATGCATCTTACATCCCACTTTTTTTTTCATAGTCATGTCTACACTTGGGGGCAATACCCTTAAAATCTAGATGATGGAAGTGGATTCTACATTACTTATGATTCATTGGCAAAAACATTAAAAAATGTCTCACAAAATCCAAAAACATTCAAAACTGTTCCACCAAATCCAAAACATCGAAAAACCATTGAAAATTACACAAAAACATGGCAACACCTTGTACATACTCATCACTGTAGATACCAAACAAACATTGTGATATACTCCACAAAATGACCACTTATCAATTGACCAAACAATCGACATCAACAATCAAAACTGTCTTCAACAAGGATGCATCCTTCCTTACCAAAACAAAGACAAAAATGATGTTTTCTTTGACAAGAAAATTATGTTAAGCTATCAAATCCTTGGTTGATTTGTGAGTACAATCATTTGTTTATCTGTATCAGGATCTTTTAGCATTGTTTTGTATCATTTGTGCATTACTTCTGATGAAGTACTGGGGCATGTACTAATGGTGTCTACGTGGGAAGTTCACCAAGCTACATGATCTTATGCAAAATGCAGTCATAGATCATTACGGCTTGCTGACTACAGCGTATACCTTGACCATATGAGCATGAACCATTACCAAGGATCCCTATACTTTATTCTTTATGTATATATTGTTTGTTTGCAGGTACAATGCTCTTCCTTTGGTTCCTTCCTACATCATCCAAATTGTATAAAGGTTTTTATCTCTTAGTATGGTATGCACTTGTCTCAGGATATGATCAGTCTAAGATCAAGGAGGACGTTC
Source organism: Cryptomeria japonica (assembly GCF_030272615.1). NCBI lineage: Eukaryota > Viridiplantae > Streptophyta > Pinopsida > Cupressales > Cupressaceae > Cryptomeria > Cryptomeria japonica. The sequence continues at coordinate 63,567,753 of NC_081414.1, read as the reverse complement.
CAAGTCATGCATGAAAGGAGATAATCCTTATCTATTCTGCAAGCAATTCTCAGGTCAACTTGATCCATTATATCAAGTTGCTTGTATTAACTTGCTATATCAAATCCATGTAAGAAATACTCTGGTCATCTTGAATCTTTATGTCAAGTTGCTTGTATTTTCTTACAACATTTTAAAAGCTCAATGATGAAAATAGAGCACTATGGATTGTCATCTCATCGCATATGTATATATTGCATTTCATTGCATTCCACCCATCCATACATTCATAATAGCTGCATATCATGCATACATAGAATAATGCATACTCTATTTTACTCATCTTCTTCCATAGGACTCGGTCCTAGTCCTCCATATCTTCTATCTAACATCAAATCCCCCCTCACCCTCCCTATCTTGATCATCAACATCATCCTAATCCCTTCATCGCTTTGCATCCTTACCCATCCACAAAATTAAGCTAGTTACTCTATCTGCATAGGTATATCAACTCAAGCACACCTAGACTATCAACAGATACTTTGAACAAGTATCTTCGGGTCTCAACAGGTAATCGATTATGGTAATCCTAGACTACATCAGGCATTTATCATAATGACCTAGTCTCAACGGGGTTGCCATGATTCCCCACAACCATCCATCACACGCACACACTCTCAATTGATCAACCAATCAAACACAATCCAACAGACAATTACATCAATTGTCTACGTCTCAACGAGTATTTTGCTTCATATACCTTGACTTCATCGGGCAATTACATCAATTGTCTAAGTCACATCAGGTCACTTTGATTCACTTACTCAGACTTTATCATGTCCAAACGACCAACTGACATCAACTGTCATGCTTTGACTTGACCGGGGCAATTAAACCGATTGCACCAGATTGTCCAACCAATTTTGATCCATTGTATAGCATCAATCCAAACCCCACACTACATCTGCTATGTATCTCTTGCATGACCTCAGGGTACTCGTTGGCTTGTTGTTTCTTCATATTCACTCCATTTTCTCCCATTCTTTCATCATTAGTTCTAGTTTCTTTTATTCTACCTCCCCTCCACTTTTCATTCTTTTTCGAGAGATCGCCCGATTTTTCAAAAAATAAAATAAAAATTGGCCCATCTCTCGAGGGGGCATACCACCCATTAAATTTACATTTTATGGGGCATTTCTTCACACCTATTTTTCTTTCTTTAAAACGACGCGATAAACCACACCGTCTCAAAGAGGGGCAAATGTAGTCACATAAATCTGTCCACTTAATTAAATGAATACTTAGTATTTATTTGATTATTTAACCATTAATTAATAATTAATTAAATTAATATTTAATTAATTCATCTTAACCCTCTTCTCCTATTAATTAAATAAATTATTCAATTTATTTGATTTAATTCACTTAACAAAATATGTCCACTTAATTAAATAAATAAATCATATTTATTTAATTAAATATTCTCTCACATTTAAATAAATAAATATTTATTTAAATCCCCCAAAATCCCACCTCTCACATTTAAATAAATAAATCATTTATTTAAATCACCTTTATCCTCCACCCACTTGTATTTTCCTACAAATGCAAGTTGCACATTTAAATAAATTAACATTTATTTAAATCACCTTTATCCTCTACCCACTTGCATTTTCCTACAAATGCAAGTTGCACAATTATTTTAAATAAATTATTTATTTAAATCACCTTTATCCTCCACCCACTTGTATTTTCCTACAAAAGCAAGTTGCACAACTATTTTAAATAAATTATTTATTTAAAATCCTATTTATCCTCACCCACTTGAAACCTTTAATGGTTTCCCTTAAAGTTTTCAAACTTGATGGCTTTAAAGTCTTCAAACTTGATGGCTTCCTTCTATAGTCTTTTTAAGCCTTTAATGGTTTCCCTTAAAGTCTTCAAACTTAATGGCTTCCCTTAAAGTCTTCTTAAGACTTTAATGGTTTTTCTTAAAGTCTTCAAGCCTTTAATGGTTTCCCTCAAAGTCTTCAAGCATTTTAATGCTTTATCTTCCTTTTTCTCATTTAAATAAATTAATATTTATTTGAATATTTATCCAAATGCACATTACACCATTTAATTGAAATAAATGATTTTATTTTAATTGAAAATACCAAAATTCCTCCCACTTGCATTTTCCTACAAAATCCACTTGCATGCCTAAATCCCTTCTAGATTCTTCTAAACCTTTCCTAATTAACCTAATCCATCCCCTAAATATTGTCACATTCCTAAGCAAATTGGAGTCACTTCTCAAAGACTCCAAAGTCTTTGAAAAGCAATTAATGCTTTGTGTGTTCAACAAATTAACCTCTAAAGTCTTCCAAACCACTTATGGCTCTTACATGACCATTAATGGTTAATTCCACTTACAGCCATGGTTAAGGATTTTGACCCCTAACTTAACCCTTATGTAACCCATGTGTCTCTTCAAAGCATTTATTTCTTTGACTAGGGTAACCATCATGTCCCCTCAAGCATTTAATGCTCCTTATCTCTCCTCTCAAGCCTCCTCATGGCGACACTTGTCAACATGGGATTGGGTTGAAAGTCTCACATGGATTGAATATCTTTCAATCCTAACCCTTGTTAAGATTACTCAATCTTAACCCTTCATTTCCCCATTTCTTCTATGAATAGAACCCTTCTCCTCAAGCAAAAAGGAAGAATTAGAGTATTGTTGTTATACTGGCATTAGCATAGGCTTTCTCATAGCATCACTATCTACACTTGCATAGCATTTGCTTACATATTCAACTATCTTGAATCTCCATATGGCATCCATGGCTAGTGCTAAAAGCTGAGAGCTACACTCATTTGGGACTTGGAGAGGAGAGGAACAAGGGAGGAGCAACTATGAGTATCTTGATTAGCTATTTTATTCTATGTTTATATGCTTTCTATTTCATGCTTAATATCTCTCTTGATATGCCTGTTTAGGATAATATTTTGTTGCTAACACTAACGTTTGTTTCTTGTGCTCTTGTGTGTGTTGCCATCAAACAGATTTTCTAATCCTTTTTGCAGAGCATCAGTTACTATAGAAGGTTTATAAAGAATTTTACTGATATATCCTATCCCTTGGATAAACTAATTTGGAAGGCGAAGCATTTGAAGAGTTGAAGATGAGGCTACTAGCGGCTCCCATCCTCGCATATTTGAATTGGGACAGGGAGTTCCATGTCCACATAGATGCATCTAATTTTGAAATTGGTGCCACATTAGCTCAAGTGGGTGACCATGGACTAGACCATCCAATCTACTTTGCAAGTAGATTACTGTCTAAGGCCAAAAATAATTACATCGCAATAGAGCGAGAAGCCCTATGAATGGTCTATGCTATGCATAAATTTAGACATTATCTTCTAGCAATGTCATTCATGTTTTACATGGATCACTAGGCACTTATGTATCTAGTCAATAAACTAATCATTCAGGGAAGGATCAACAAATGGCTATTCTTGCAACAGGAGTTTACATTCACCATTATTGTAAGACCGAGTAAAAGCCATGTGATAGCTGACCAATTATTCAGGATAAGGTCGAGAGAGATGCCAAAGGGGTTTAATGATGAATTTCTAGATGCTCACCTATTCAAGATCCTAGTACTGCCATCGAGGAATATCTATCCACCTCCGTGCTCCCGCAAGGTATGCCACCTAGAGAACATATTAAACTGGTGTTGAGAAGCCACACATTTCAATTGATTAATGGATTGTTGTATAAAATGGGGCCCGACCAGGTGTTGCATCAGTGTGTGATGGAGGAAGAGATGTTAAGCATTCTAAAGGAGGCACATGAGGAGCCCACGGGAGGCTATATGGGACCCAACACTATGACAAGAAAGGTTCTACTGGTGGGCCTATGGTGACCCACATTATATAATGACGCCAGAGAATGGGTAGTAGGTTGTGATATGTTCTAGAGAGTCAAGAAGCCACTGAAGAGGGATTTCATGCCCCTCAACCCTTTGCATGCTCAGGAACTATTTAAGCATTGGGGGTTAGATTTTATTGGGCCACTCAAGGCCAGCCATGCCAGGAGGTGCTACTACATTGTGGTAACCACAAAATATTTAACCAAATGGGTTAAAGTGTGGTCCCTGCCTGATAACTCGGCTGTAAGTATGACAAGATTCATTTATGAGTTGATCATTACATGGTATGGCATCCCGATATAGTTGACCAGTGACCGGGGTGGACATTTTGTGAACCATGTCATCAAGATCCTTACTACTGAATTCAAAATTTTTCATTCATTGTCCTGCCCTTATTACCCCCGTACCAATGGACAGGCAGAGGCTACCAACAAGATTCTCGTTGTAGTGATTTAAAAGTCCTGCGGTGTTGAGGGAGAAGATTGGGAAGAAAAATTACCTTCAGTCTTGTGGGTCTACTACACCACCTGCAAGGTGACCACAAGACATACTCCATTCCAACTCATGTATGGACAGGAAGCGGTTGTGCCAGCGGAATTCATGGTGCCAAGCCTTCACATTGCCATTGAAAACAAACTAGGGGATATGGAGAGCCTGAGAGAGAGGTTGTATGTCTTGAACAAGTTGGATGAGAAAAGAATGAAGGCCCAGTGGGCTACAGAGGCAACCCAAGAAAGGAGGAATCTATGGCATGACAAGAACTTAAAACTAATGAGGTTCACCTTGGGCCAACAGGTATTAAAATATAATGGGTGCTATGAGATTAAACTGGGAAAATGCAAGGTAAGATGGTTAGGACCATATAAAGTTCGAGAGGTGGCCGAGAATGGGTCAGTCAAGTTGTGGACACTAGATGGACGAGAGGTTCCAGATAGCGTTAATGGGTCAAAACTAAAACCATATCATGAGTGCAAACGAAGGACTGAACCAGAATCATCCCAAAGGAAAAATTAGGTAAAATTGATCAAAATTTTATTAAAAAAAATAATAAAAATAAAAATAATAAAATTAAATAAAATTAAAAAATGAAAAAAAACAAAAATGAAAAAAAAATAGTACGAATTATACTGACCCCACCGTATGGTACATAATTGTCATACAGTGAGATGAAAATTGCCAAAAGGAAGAAGTGGCCGTATGGTATATATGCACCGTTTGACCAAAAGAAGAGCATTCGTCATTGAAACCAACTGTACAATAGGGGAAGGAGAGAATTCATTATTGAAACCAGCCATAAGATAGGGGGAAAAATATCGGTGCGTGGTATACATTCCACATGCGATGAGAAGCGAAAAAGATCTATACGGTCTATACTCCTTGAAACGGTGGTTTGTTAGGATTGATGATAGTCCCAAAGATACTGAGAGGGGGGGGGTAAATTAGTATCTAACCGGTTAATAGAATATTTAACCTTATTAAGTATTTTGCATTCCAAAATAGTGTAACGGTAAACAAGAATTATTGCAGTAAATATGAACAGTAAAGACAACATATAAAGCACACCATAGCACAAGATGTTTAACGAGGAAACCTAGTGTAGTGGGATTTGTGACCCACAATATTCACTCACTAGCCAATGAATGTATATTACTTACAAGAGGGGCCTACACATGCAGGAAGGCAAACTGCCTAGAGCTCACTGCTCAATTACAAAAGGGAAGTCTCACTGACTTACAAATTGGATTATGAAAATCCAATAGAATGTACTGCTATAATTCAACATCTTCTATGCCAGGTTCAATACCGGTTTAAGCTCATACAATAACCATAAACCTTATACAAAATATTCGCTCATCACTTCTACCGTCATATGTCCATCAATCACTATATTCTCCTCTATTACAAGATTATTTACAAGACCACATACATATATGAGTCTATTACAATATGCCATGTTAGATTACAAAAGATATTACAATTAAATACAATGAACAAAACTTTATTCCCGTCGGCTGGGATGCCGGTGAACATTGTTGTCACTGTCATTGCCAGTTCTAGTGCCTGAAGATATCCACAATGTTGCTGGTAAGTTGCCATCAATGACAACACCTTCAATCACCTTCAATTCTCATTGGAGTGTGCAATTCCAACAATCTCCCCCTTTGGCATTGATGACAACACTCATGAGAAAAATCAAAAAACTATATCCAAAAATGAAGTCCAAAATTTTACCAAAAATGTGTGCTCCCCCTGAGCAGATGATCTCCTCTGATAATTATTTTTCTTTGTCCTAGTACTCCCCCTTTGACATTGTAGCGTCATAAATTGTACGCACTCGCTAGGGTGGTACAATTTCACACCTAGTTTAGGACCCGCCTTAGTGCATTTTACATTCTGCATTGCATTTCTCCTTAAGCACTTAATTAATCAAATTAATTAGGTCTAAGGTTCCTATTTCATCATTCTCTACATCATAAAGTTGGGCCCTTTCACTAAAGCGCGCCCTTCGCATTTTATTCCTCCAATACATCACTTAATCAAAAACCCTAATTAAGTCCTATTCCGAACTTGGGGGCTTGGTTTCGGGGTCAAAACATCTCAAAATCACCTGTAACTTCAGGATTCTCTCTAAAATCATCATATCCGACGGCCCTGAAAATTTGGTGAAAAGTTGCCGGGACCGTGGCGCCCGGTGCACATGGTCCCGGACATTTTTCCTAAAATTTTAGGAGCACGATCCAATCATAAAATAAAGCTTAACCCCAAGAAATTGGCGGGATATTCAATCTCTAGGTCGGCCAAAATACGAATTTACGACCTAGGGTTTCATACATAAAAGCTCTCTTTCCTCATTTTGAAGGGATCGGATTTTTGTTTCCAGGAACTTCATATGCAGCGAAAGAGAAGATCTTTGAGGAATTCAACAACATTCAACATCATTCTATCAAGCATCTATCAAATTCATTCATCCACTTAGGGCTTGGAAGACATTGAAGAACAATAGGAGATTACCAACTGAAGATCGGCTTGTACTCCTCCCTTGAGGGTTGGGTATGATTTCGTATTGTTTTCATGTCTTTGCATAAGCTTTGGTACATCATTTATTCATGCTTTAGATCACATTGCATCTTGATTTAGAGCATTTACATTATCATTTACAAGCAATTAGGGTTTACTTTCTAGGTTGCTCTAGTTTGCTTTCTTGCATTTTGGACCTTGCACACACACTAGGTCTGCACACACAATACATTTTACAAAACAACTTGGCTATTCATGGAGGTGGAAATCACTGAAGCGGGGGTTTGACTAAGGCAAAACCCTATATAGCCGCCCCTCCCCCTTTTCAGATATTATTGCAGGTTTTGAGATTTGGACGACGCCGCGGGATACAGATCCGGAGAGAGAAAGTTGGGACAGCACTCTATGTGAAATTGCAGAGCAGAAGACCGGGACAGGGGCGCTGGGTGCCCTAGTCCTGCCAGGACAGGGGCGCTGGGCGCCCTGGTCCCTGGGACAGAGGCGCTGGGCGCCCTGGTCCTCCGGATAGACAGTGTACAGACAGTTTTCAGACAGTGTTTCAGAGTGCAGAACAGTGGTTTCCGGTGCAGTTTTCAGGACAGTGGCACCTGTGCCCCCGTCCCGAACATTTTCAGTCCGATTTTGACTCCGGGTACATATCTGCATTCTTATTTCATCCTTGTACTTACAGCTGTTCATTGTTTAATCTCAATTCTACAATCTTGTTATTAGTTCATACTTGCATTTTGAGATTAGGGTTTGAACTTGCATTACTTGATCTTACAATTTCAACAAGGGAATAGAAATCCTAATAGATATCCCGTGGCTCTCTCTTTCACAAAAAGAAGTAGCTAATTGTGCGATATCTCTAGGCTCTTTCATATTCCGTAATGTGTGTCAAAAGGTAGGATTAGGGCATGATTAACCTAGTCTCACTTTTTCCCCTACACAGACATCAATGACAAAGGTTGTCAAAATTGCCAAATGAGTGCAGTCTTCAATTTGAACCTTGTAACTGGTTGGTTACAATCTAGAATAAGTCTGCTAAAACCAAATCAAGCTTTGAGTAAACCTGCCACTATCCTTCAAAGCTGCCTCTGGTCTCTGAATAGTACCAGTGAGATAATGCATTTTCTCTTCCGGTGTCTTTTGTCCTTGAATTAGTTCCTCAGAGATCTCTTTCCTTAGAGAGATGAGGTTATCTAACTTTGGACTGAGTCTATAATTTAGCTCTTTGGCTTTTCCCTTTAACCTTTTCTTCTCTTTCTCTAACTTCTCCAAATTTTCTTCAAATCCAACAATTTCTTGTTCAGTAACTGATATAGGTTCAGATGAACCAATGATATTATCAGCTATGTCATTAATCTCCTTTTGAACTTTGCTTATTTCCTTGTCAATATCCACTATCAAAAGATTTGTCTTACAAGTGTCTCTGTACAGTTCCTTGAACTCTATAATTCTTTTATTTAGTGCTGGTAAAAGAGTGTCAATGTGTTCCATGCGCTTCTTTATTGTTTCGTCAAATAATTTCTCTCTTTCTTTCTCCATTTTCTCCTTAAATGTTTCTTCATTTATTTGATCTACAGTCAGTATATTGCCAGTAATATATTTAGACAATATGTCCAACTGACTCAAAGAATCCTTATTATCTACATTGAATTTGGGTACAATTAACTTAAGAATAGGAATTGTATCATCTATTTCCTTATAGGCCAATGCATTACAATCTGTATTTTCTTTATTGAATCAAAGAGTACTTTAGTTACATTGGTGGGTCTAAATTCTGTCATTGAAGTACTGGATGATTGGAAAATTACCTTCACAATCTCTGTGCTGTCGATGGGAGTAACCACTTTTCTTTTCTTTGCCTCTGGTGGGTTAGTTTGTGTTTGCATTTCCACTAGCAAAGGTTTTGACTTTTCAGTTGTTGCCGGTGGCACTATCTTAGTGTGTACCTATGAATCAACCTGCTTCTCTGCTTGTGTCTCTGCTTGTTTTACAGTGTTATCTATCAGTATCACTGTCTGTTTTTATGTATTGTCCACTATTGGTATCTTAGTTGATGTCTTTGTTGGTTTCTCAATGCTTGCATCAGTGTTATCAGTAACCATGCCACTAACCAAGGGATCAACTAAATGTTCAATTTTCTCTGACCTCTCTATTTGAGTCTCAACTCCAATCTCAATGTTTTCAGCCAGTTACTCAGTAGCAACATCATTTTTATTTTCCTCGGTGCTTTCTTTATCAACTACAATATTAACCTCCTGAGTGTCAATGTTCATCGTGTACAAGATTTCAAACTTAAGGTTTGTGTCTTCATGTGGTGTATCCACATTCTTAGTAGCCAGTGTACTATCAGTCTATACCGGTGGAGTAACTGAAGGTGGTGGTAGGTTATCAGTTACTTTTATATTGGGTAGTCCACCTACCTTGCCTTTCCCCTTGTCCTTTTGATATACCTTGAAAGTTTTAGGTCTTTTCAATTCTTCTTTTTTTTCTTTCTCAATAAAGAAAATGTCCCATTTGTCAACTGTCTCTTATGAAATTTCATTAACTCTGCCGACCATTAGCCTCACATGTCGATGTCCACTTGAAAAGACTATTCTGTTTGCTTCACTGATTAGTTCAACAATTTCTTTAACAGATTTTACCAGATGTTTAGCTAGTAGTTTCTCAATTTTAATTTTCTTGTCAAGTTCCATAATTTCTAACCTCTTAGCATCTAACCGCCTATACAATTCACTAGGCAAATCATCTACAACCTCTATTAACACTTTCTTATATATGTCAAGATGTAGGATGATGCTATTCTCTATACTTTCTTTTTCCTCATTTGTGAATGCATCATACAAGTTGCTTACATTGGATACATTACCATCATCTGTTATTTCATTCAGCAAGTTGTCTAGTGGTGGTATGACTTGTTTTTGCTTTCTCTTCTTAGGTGTCAGCTTCTTTGCTAGTGGTCTTACTTCTTGTTGTTTCTGTCTTGGTGTTCTTGTTTTCTTGGGAGGAGGAGAGGGTACTGGTGAGGGTTTTATCTTCCTATCTACTCTTTTGAATTCAATAGGAATTTCACTATCTAATGATGTACCAACTGGTGAGAGATGAGCCTCCTGTTGTAATCCTTCTAAGTCACTTCCCTTTATACTAGTGATATTCATGACATTTTCTTTAATTTCCTCAACTTGTTTAGATGCACTTCTTATGTATTTTTCTCTTCTCTTTCTTTGTTTCAATGTTTGTACATCACTTTCTATTGATTGTGTATTTCCAAAAACCTTTTCTTTTGGTTCTGTAGGGGCTTCAAGTAGGGCTTTGGAATATGTTTCAATTATGTTTACATCAGCCTCATATCCCATCTCTGTTACCCATACAGTTCTAGGAAGAACTTCCTCCATCCATATCTCATCCTTCTTGATTACAAAACATATTTCCTTTTCATATTTATCTACAATGCCTTGTGGTAGTCTTTCCCTTGTTTTCATTTTACCTTTAAAGGCTTGGAAATACTCTGTGATATTGTTGTCCTTATCTGTCCCCATACTAGAGAAGATATCTAACAATTGTTTGCCTACTGATATATCATAACCAAAGTCTTTCTTGCCAATACCGGGAACTTCTTTTGTGAGATACAACATTAAACATACAAGAAGATTGCCAAAATGAAAAGTACCTTTCTTGTCTCCTTTTATCTTCTTTAGATTATCAATCAACTCATCTTTCTAAAATAGGGGATATTTATAGGATTTCCAAAGCCAGGAGTGAGGTGGCAGGAATCAACGGTCAAGATTGAGTGTGAAGATATCAAGGGTGAAATTGGAGGAGGTTGGAGAAGAGGTTGGAAGAAGAGACACTTGTCATCTCTGTAGTGACAAGTGTCAAGGAACCTTGCTCATGAGAGGGAAAGTGTCCAAGGGAGGAGACATGTGGCCAAAGTGCCATGTGTCTCAAGGAGAAAATATCCACACCATAGGAGGTTAGGATAACAAGGTTAGGATGTACAAGATAGGATAGGGCTAGTTAAACCCAAGGTTAGGTGCAACGAGTTAGGTTAGAGGGATGGTTAGGTTAGGTGGTTAGAAGTTAGGAGGCATGTGGGTAATTTGAATTTAAAAATTCAAATAATAGGAAAAGACTAATTAATTCTCAACAACTCATAAATTGATTTGTTTTAAATAATTAGAGGATTAGAAGAATTTATTTAAATGGGGGAGAATTAATTAATTTGAATTAATTAATCAAAGGGGACTATTGAAATGAACCCATTAAATAATTCCTTAGATTTATTAAAAAGTAGATGAAAGAGAGAATTTAATCAAATTGCTAATGAATTTAATTAAATTAGGGAGGGGGATTAATTAAATAATTGCTTATTTAATTAATTATCTTGAGACCATTTTTAGGTGTTGGTTGCGTAAAACAGCCAGTATTAACCATTTCAATATGCAAATCGGCAATGTCTTCGATGATACTCTGACGATCATGTCCCGAGACAAATTTGCACATATTAATGATCAATTTACAAACAGTAGACAATAAAAATATCATGTTCCTTCCTTATTCCTCTAGTCAAAGACATCCTGGAGTCACTCAGAAATCATGATAGAGAAAATCAAGATAGAAACGTTGAACAATCATTCTAAAGTCATTATCAAAAGATATCATTTATTGAAAAGTGTGTGATGTGCTTAGACTGATATGTGATAGTTGATGGTTGACAATGTGATGTTATGTTCAATGTTGGATGTGTCTTAGTTTTTGCTTGATAAGGGTTGTCTAACTGTTGTTCTTCCTATTTGATTAAGCTCAAAATGATAAAAAAGTTTGCCTCCAGCTAGGTGCAGGATTTTGCCCCAAGCTTAGAAACAAATTTATTATGATATACTCAATGATCCAAACCATGGCGAGAAGCCACCCGAGATGCTTGTGTATGTACAAAGGCTTTATTATGGATATGAACTGTGCTAAATGAAAGCAAGCGGAAGGATGCATGAACTAATAGATGGAAGAGCTAGTGGATAGATAGCACCTATTTGCCAGGTTTTCACCATCTGTTTTTATTGCACTTTTTCTCAAATTTGATTTTTTTTTGGATTATTTGCTTTTTCACTATTTTTTGATTTTCTCTTTTTTCACAGTTTTTTTTTTTTTGCTTTTTCACAGTTTTTTTATTTTTTTTAATTTTTCACTATTTTTTTAATTTTTTTAATTTTTCAGACATAAAACTTCTTCAGATGCATGCTATTGATGGGTTCGTCGAGCTGATCTTTGTCCTGTGTTGATAACTGATATGCTCCTAACCCAAATACTGTTGTGACCACAAACGGACCTAACCAGTTTGGTTCAAACTTTCCTTTCTTTTCTTGATCTGATTGGTTTCATGGATTTTCCTTTAGTACTAGCTCCCCAACTTGAAAGACTCATGGTTTAACCCTATGATTATAAATTTGACACATTCTTTGCTGATATTCCTTTAAATGATCAAAGGCATTTTGTCTTCGTTTATGGATCAATTTTAACTCTTGCAATCTAGATACTCATTGTTCTTCATTTGGAATAAGACATTTTAATGATACTCGTAGAGAAGGTATCTCTACTTCTATTGGCAGTATTGCTTCTTATCCATAAACAAGAGAGAATGGTGTGGCACCTGTTGGTGTGCAGATACTGGTATGGTAGGCCCATAGAGTAGGGTTTAATTGAATATGCTACTCTCTTCTAGCATCATTCACTGTCTTTTTGAGGATTTTCAAAATAGTTTTGTTTGATGCTTCTGCTTGCCCATTCCCTTGTGGATAGTAGGGTGTGGAAAATCTATGTTGGAACTTGAATTTCTCACATAGCTCTTGTACATCTTGATTTTTGAAAGGTTGCCTATTATCAGTGATAATGTTCATGAGTATTCCATAACGACAGATGATGTAGTTCAAGATAAATGCAACAATTTATTTCCTGTGATATTTGTGAGAGATACTACCTCAATCCATTTTATGAAATATTTTGTAGCTACAAGGATAAATTTGTGACCATTAGATGAAGAAGGATCTGTAAGGTCCAGCCCTGACTTGACTTGTTTGACTAGAGTTGACCTTTAATTCATGCGTGATAGACACCATTGGGAATAGGCTATTTCAGATGCTTTATAGGATGTTGATACTATCATTAATGATCGTGTGATTTATTAGACACTATATGCTTATTATGTGATTGACTATCGAAAGATTATATTGATCATGTGATTTGATGAGCATAATTGTTGATGGATTTTACATGCCTTACTATAATCGTGAATTATACTAATCATGCACTTGATGATGTTTTTATGTACTAACCATATTTAATGATTATCTATGATGAGTTGATCTTATTGTGTATTTGATTGTTGTATGACTGTCTTTGGGATAGAGACAATTCCACATCACTCATTGCGAGCGGGATGTGTCGTTGCAATTCTCTAACCCTTGTCTGTTATAATATATATATATATATATATATATATATATATATATATATATATATATATATATATATATATATATATATATATATATATATGTCGTATCGTTGCTTTGTGGATGCAGGATTTGCAGGTACCAGACATCGACTCCACCTGGCTCCACAGGTCTGAGCGTGTCTTTAAATCCCAATGGTATGTGGTTTGGAGTTGGCACAATTTTCCCTCACATACTCTAGGTCTAAGTTGTTCACTGTGAGTTGTCAGTGTCTTGACGCAAGTCATCATGATAGTTAGTAAGCTGGGTTTCTTTTGTATTGTGGGTATGTTAGTATTGGCTGATTATTCCTTTTATGTTGAGATTGACAATTTGATAATTGATGCAAGATTAAATAATTAATGATGTTTATTTTAATTATTTTGATTAATAGCGATTTGATTATTTGGTTATCTAATGTTTAATTTAATTTATTGGATTCTTGCCTCTTTGGTTATTTGATTATTTGATATTTAAATGTTTATTTATTTTAATGATGATTTAATATTTATTTAATTTTTATTGTTTAGCTTATGATGTGTTTTATATTTATTTGTAATTTGACCTTTATTGGTATTTATTTAATTACCTATGGTTTAATATTTATTTGACTTTTAATGTTTATTTGGTTCATTAATTCATTTATGAGCCTTTGGTTTATTTAATTTAATTTCCTCATTTAATTTATTTAACTGTGGCTCATGTTTTATTTATTAGTTTGACTTTTATATTAAGTGGGTTGTATAAATAATAAAACGATAAAACATTCCCACCAAATTGTAAAAAAAAAACATGATTTATATTTACCTTACCTACCCTCTTCTCTTATTGGTTGAATTTAAAAAGGAAGGTAAAATTATATTATATGGTGGAGTTGGTAAAATATATTATAGATTGGAATATTTTGATTGGCTGAGATTGAGGCTAGGGTTTTTGGTTAATGTTTGTCTTTTTATTTTCTTTTCTATGAATTTTTTCGGGGGTTGATTTTTCTTGGAAAATTTTCTCCAGCAAATTTTCTTCTTGGTTTTGGTTTTCTTCTCTCTTGGATTTTGGCTGGGATTTGATTTGGTTTGGCTTGTGGGATCTCTTCTTCGACTTCTTCCATAACACGGGTTGCAGGTTGGAGATGTATTCTCCTTTTTTATATTTTATTTTACAGTTTTTTTGTATGCTCCGTGTCTGCAGATTGAATGTGTGAGCTTGGGGAAATTAATCTAAAATTTGTATAGTGAGAAAGGAAATATATGAAGGCATAAATTTGTTGTAAGGTTTTATTTTATAGTTTGTGGGAAATATTTGTATTTTTTGGTTTGTCTTTCTAAGTCTGTGTCGTGCATGGAGTTTTGATTTAATATTGGCCTTCAAGTGTGTATTATTTATTTAATGTTGAAGTGAATTTTATTTTACCCATTAAGTAATTTAAAAGGGGGTAATTTGTATTCTTTTATTTAAAAGTTATTTTCACCCCAGGTCAATGGTTTAATTTATTTTATCTACCCTTGGATTTGATTGGCTGGAAGTTTATGGTAGGTAGAAAATATATTTTATTTTCTTGAACTTTGGGAAGGTAGGCATGGAATATAATGTTTTTGGAATATTTTTATTGCAGGATGGTTTTGCTTGGTTTTGTTTTATTTTTTTATTTTTTTATTTTATTTTTATAAATAGGCCTTCCTTTGAATTCACCGGGGTTGGAATTTCTGGGATTAATTTTAAGATTGCTGGTGGTTAGATTTAAATTGGATTAAAGGCTTGGTATAGTTTTTCCTGTAGGTTAATTTGCTAGTTGTTTGATTGTGTGGTACTTTCCGGATTAATTTTTGTACCAGAGACTTTATTTGAGGGCTGTTATATTTTCCAGATTTGGCTTCTATCAGTTTTGATTTATTTAGATGGTCTTATGTATATTTGCTCCTGTGCACCATTGTAGACATTATAGACTCTCTTCCATGTGAATAGGCCATGGATGATTGAGGTGAATATATATGTTATTTTGGACCAGCAACTGAGTAGGCCTTATTGTGATGTTATCTTCTATTTGACGGCAGCATTTGATGGGTTGATATGCCTTTGTTTATTGCTAGCGAAGAGGCTCATTTTGTTATATTGATGTTGTTGTAGCCTTGCATATGTTGTGAGAGTATGTGTGGAAGTTATTGGCTGCATTGAGTATTATTTTAATGTATTTATGTTAGTAGAGCCTCTTGTGATGTGTTGTTGGGCCATGTTAGGAGGAGTGGGCTTCCTTATGATGACCGAGGTCATGAGAGATAGGCTGGAATGAGGTTCCTTGTAAGGATGCATGAAGTCTAGACCACCAGGGCACATTGGAGTTTTCCATGATTTGTAAGCAAGTGATAACATTGATAATAAATTAATTGGGATGGGAAAATTATAACTCACTTAAACAAGATAATGAATAGTTTTGAGCCTCATGACTTATGTCCTAGGGAGGATGTTTTAGGATAAGCATGAGAAGGCCGTGAAGACGGTAAGCTAATCTCCCTTGGTCTCTCATAGGTTGAGATGGCTCCACATGTCCATCAGGCTAGTGCCTTGTGTTATTATGTTATGAGGATGGCATGTGATGACACTCCACTCCTACATGTGCTCCCCTTCATGATTTATGATTATGCTTATTGGATGCATTTATGTCCTGATGAGTTTTACGCGTCTGGGAGTTTATTCTTGTGGCTCTGCGTGAGTTCTTGCTTGAGAGTCCTTGTTGGTTAGTCTCTTTGGTTTTGAGTGTCAACCTAGATGTAGAGTGTGTGTTGGGACCTTGTGTCATCTCCCAGCATGGGGGGGTGGTTCCTTTGGTTCCACATGGTCGGGTGGTT